>NC_092343.1:315900070-316200070 GCF_046630445.1 Rutidosis leptorrhynchoides
CATTATATTGGAAACTTCTGTAAAATTTAAGTTTATTTTATGAATGGATTCTAGAGAAATGTAAAGAAATTGATGCATGAATTAGTATATTATAATGACACTTGATCAATGTGATTATATTATAGTAAGTCATGCTGAGTTTCTAATGGAACGTGATGATTCACAGATCATAACGTCAACATGTGCCATGTTACATAACTCTTTCATTCTGCTTAACTTCTGAACATATCAAGAAAGTATATTCTTGATAGTTCTATTCTCATAGAGTCTGGTAATTTGACAAATCAAATCGTGCTATTACAATTTCTTTCTTAGAACATTAACTATGTTCATTCCAAATTTCATATCTACAAATTATGGGCCATTATTCGCTTGATTTGAAGCCGGGAAGAGAAAACAAGAGCATGGAGCTCAGAAATATAAAAAGAAATATAAAGCTAAAAAATATACAGAAATTACAAATCGTGTATATCAATGTTTATTGCAACATAAAGACACGGGAGAATTAAAAACACTATAACCCTAAGGGCGAAGTAGAAGATAACAGATTCCTCTGGTGGAAGTTGGAAAAGAAGAATGATTGTGGCGATAGTCAAGATAAGAACAAGGATCAGAATTGGATTAAGCATTTTCACAATCTTTTGAATTTGGGAATTGAGTATAGGAATGGTAAAGGTAATGGAACAGAATAAGTTAATTTATAGTGAATTATCTGATAAAGAAATCAAGGAAGATCTCCGTATTTAATTATAGAGATCTTAATTTCCTTATTCGCCGAAGAATCAAATCTTTTAGATTTCGAAGATTTTCTTTAAATCCCTTGAATTTCGGAATTCAACCAAGATGACGTCAAAAGTTAAGACGAACCCTATTTTCTGAATTCAACCCTGACTACGTCAAAAGCTAAGGCGAATCTCTATTCAAATCTTTTGCGATAGCTCCTCTCATACGCTCCGAGTAATTTAATTATTCTATTCAAATACTTAGCAATGATAAAACTCTATTTATTAACTCATAATTGTCATGAAAAACATTTTTATTGTTAGCTATGACGACTTCACTCAAATTTCGGGACGAAATTTCTTTAACGGGTAGGTACTGTGACGACCCAGAAATTTCCGATCAAATTTAAACTTAATCTTTATATAATTTTGACACGATAAGCAAAGTCTATCAAATCGAGTCTCTAATATTTGAACTATTTTTTCATGAATGCATGTGACTTTGACTATGCCGACGATTCACGAACAATTGTATGTAAGGAAAAATGTATATATATATATATATATATATATATATATATATATATATATATATATATATGTATATTAGCATATAAATTTATATAAACAAAAGTATATATAATAAAGTGAAATAATAAGATATAATTTAATCATTAGAATTGAACATGTTAAATAATATACAAGGTAATAATGAGATTGTTAAAATAAAACTATATATATATATATATATATATAAATGTATATGATTTCTATAAATAAAATTTTGATAAGAATAAGTTATTATATTATTATTGTTATAATTATCATTAATATTAAAAGCATTATAACTAATATTATTTTAAGTATCACTAATAAGTTTATTATTATCATTTACATGATTATTATTAGTATTAGTAATTAAAATTATCACTATTGTTAGTATTAATATTCTCATATTATTATTTGTCATTTATTACTATTAGTCTTTATTAATACTGTTATTACCTATAATATTATTATTAGTATTATTAATTTATTTATATTAATAGTATTAACAAAACTATACTAGTCAATTATCAAAAATTTAAGAATCAGATATATATATATATATATATATATATATAGTTACATAAACACATATATATATAAATATATATAAGATATACAGATATTTACATCTAAATACATAGTTAGATATATGAATTTGAATTAAATAAATAAATTTAGATAATTATGTATACATATATATATTTATACATGTAAATACAATTAAATACAATTATAAATACAGAAAAATTCACGATCTGTTTTAATTTGTTTCCAGGCTGTTGCTGAGTCGATAGTTTGTCTCTAATTACGTACCAATCAGGGATTTAAGACTTAGACTAATTCAAATTCTATTTTAAATCACAATCATCATATTTTTTTTATTTTTTTTTCTGTCCTTCTCATTTGATTCTCTTGTCGACCACCACACTAAACAACAATCCAGTTACTGCTTCAAATATCCGATTTACATCATCATTATTGTTTACATATACAACTGGTAGCTACTGCTAATGGAAAAGAAAACCAAAATTTTAAAGGAGAAACCCGTTTCTTTCCCTATCGCCATAACTTTTATGCAATATCTTAAATTCAATTCGATTTTCAAAATCCAAAAATGCAGAAGTATTAGGATACATATGGTTGAACTATCTGCAAAATTTTAAACTCAAATTCTTCCAATCAATTACGAATTTCGCAGTCAAAGTATTAGGAGAAAAAGTCAACTGAAATTTAATTATCCAAATTCGAAAATTTTAAGATGTTTCAAGTGCAATTGATAATTTACGTGTATTAACGTGGTGATTTTAAGCTGGTCTCATGAAGAAACCCAATTCTAAAACTCCTTAATTTGTGATTTTCGATTTTGGGTTCTTCATATATTTTTTTTCGTAACAGATATTGTTTATCACTTTATATATATATATATATATATATTTTGTTTATTTCGTTATCTGTTAATTAATTCATCAAGACGTTTTTTTTTTCTGTAATTACCTAAACCCAAAACCAATCAATTAATCGATGTCAAGAATGGTACGGAGCTGAGTGAATTAATGGAAGAAGACGAAGAAAATTAGGGAACAGGAAGATAACTAATAAATATAATTAATATGGGAAAAATTCAGAAAGACAGATGCAGTCGAGTGGTTTGGGGTGTTAGCTAGTGAGCGAAAGGTCCCGGGTTCAATTCCAGCTGGTGACCAATTTTTTTTTAAAAACCAATTTTGAGGTAGTTTTCAATTCTTAAAAATTATTATTATTATAATTATTATTATTATTGTTATTATTACTTGAATATTAATTATTATCATGGTTATTATTATAATATTAAGATTATTATAAATTTTAGTATTATTATCATATTAATATCATTATATATATTAATATTATTGTTATTATTATTATTATTAGTATTAGTACTAGTATTATCATTTAAAAATTTATTAGTATTAACATAAATAACATTATTATTATTAAAATTATTATTATTATAGTAGTATTACCGTTACTATTATTAGTAGGATTACGAACATGTTAATAACCTCTATATTATAATGATAATAATAAAAGTTGTTGTAGTAAAATTATGATATTAAGTATTATTATAATTATTATTATTGCTATTACTACACTTATCATGATTATTATTATTATCATCATTAAGTATTAGAATTATTATTATTATTAAGTACTATGTACTAAAGTCAAAAATTATTATTTTCACTACCATTATTACTAAATTTTTCATTTTACCAAAAACTACTAATATTATCATCATGAGATTTATAATCAAAAACTATCATCAATATTATTATTAACAAAAATTATTAACTTTAATATTTTTATTAGTAAGATTAGATATTATCATTATTATTATTTTTACCAATACAAATAATATCTTGGTATTAATTATAATTACTATATTTTAACAAACAAACGATATATAGATTTAATACATATATAATAATAAAATTAATATTTTCATATACAAAATGAATGTATGAAACATATATATTATTAATATAAAAAGTATATAATTAATAGAAATATATATATATATATATATATATATATATATATATATATATATATATATATATATATATATATATATATATATATATATATATATATATATTCGATTACAACTATGTATATTAATAAATACACAAATGATATAGGTTCGTGAATACGAGGCCAACCTTGCATTGTTCAGTATCGTCGTATGCATATTTTAACTACAAAATATCGTATCGTGAGTTTCATTTACTCCCTTTTTAAATGCTTTTGTAATATATTTTTGGGGCTGAGAATACATGCGCTGCTTTTATAAATGTTTAACGAAATAGACACAAGTAATCGATACTACATTCTATGGCTGGATTATTAAACCGAATATGCCCCTTTTTAGTCTGGTAATCTAAGAATTAGGGAACAGACACCCTAATTGACGCGAATCCTAAAGATAGATCTATTGGGCCCAACAAGCCCCATCCAAAGTACCGGATGCTTTAGTACTTCGAATTTATCATGTCCGAAGGGAGTCTCGGAATGATGGGGATATTCTATATGCATCTTGTTAAGGTCGGTTACCAGGTGTTTACCATATGAATGATTTTTATCTCTATGCATTTTGCGAAATGCCTGATATGAGATGATGTTTATGAGAAATGAAATTTAAATCTCGTGGTCAATTAAAATGATGAAAATGAGTGTTTATGATAAACTAATGAACTCACCAACCTTTTGGCTGACATTTTAAAGCATGTTTATTCTCATGTATGAAAGAAATCTTCTGCTGTGCATTTGCTCATGTTAGAGATATTACTTGGAGTCATTCATGACATATTTCAAAAGATGTTGCATTCGAGTTGTTGAGTTCATCAAGATTATTATTAAGTCAATTATAGTTGGATATATTATGAAATGGTATGCATGCTGTCAACTTTCGATGTAATGAAAGTTTGTCTTTTAAAAACGAATGCAATGTTTGTAAAATGTATCATATAAAGGTCAAGTACCTCGCGATGTAACCAAATGTAATGTATTCGTCCAGATGGATTAGGTCGGGTCACGACAAAGTGGCGCAAATGGGTGACGGTAGACGTTAGTTCTTATTATTGAATTGAGTTCTTGAGAATTCGGGAAGAAGGACCCACGCCAAGTATGGTCGTGTACGTTGGTAAATGGTGAAATCGATTGACTTTATAATCTTGGCTATTTGATTGAGGAACGAAGTTCTAAGTGGGGGAGTTTGTACTACCACACGAGGAGGTTGGAAATGTTATAACAAGGAATTTGTGTCGACTTCATTAAGGATTTGTATTCCTATCGAGGTAGCGTAATGGGACTTTGAGTGAGGGTACAATGCCTCATTGTCGTACATTTTGGTTAGTAGTTACACAATAGCTATTTTGTATATTATAAGATAATTACGTGTATGTGTTTATTTGGGTTTATCTCTCAGTTGACCACGTTTGACTTGTGATAGGTGATGAGTGATATCTGGAAGGATTAGCTCTTAGTTAACCACCCTTGATTGTGATTGATGGTAAGTGGTTTCCGGAAAGAACCGTTACTTGTATGTTTATGATTTTAATTGCCCGTATGAATTGTGCACATAGCCGTTTTGTGCACATGGTTGTGAGTAATAGCCGATTTTTACTCACACATTTTTAATAGTGATGCAATAGCCGTGTTTCGCTCACATATCTTTAGTAGTGTTACAATAGCCGTTTTTGCACACTACGGATATATCATGATAGCCGTTTTTCGTGTACTTGAGGGTGTGACAATAGACGTTTTTGTACACCTTGAGTTTTGTGTTGAATAACCTTCATATTGTTAGTATTGAGAACTATTGGTTGTTTTATACGCCGGTGGTTCGGTCATGAGGGCCATGTTGTGTGATTAGTGATACAATAGCCGTGTTTTGATCACATATTTGCGGTAGTTACGTATTTGCCGTGTATGCGCACTAAAAGGAATGTTAGGTGGTAAGTATTAACCGTAAGGATTCACTTTTTGTCAGTCTTCATCGGTTGGTTTGTTGACTTCATGTTGGGGACGTGGTTACTATAGCACTATGTTTTTTTAAGGGTATACGATTGAGACGATGTCTCGGTATGAAATTTTGGTTGAGTTCTACTCGACGTATGGGATTGAGCGAGTTTTAGTGTTCGGATTCGGGAATTTGAGATAATCGCGGGTGACAATTGAGTGATAAAGGTGATTCATTGGGAAGAATCTCCTAGAGGAGTTAGAGAAAACGCGTGACGATTCCATGTATACTAAGCGATTATAGTAGATTCGGATATTTTGTGCATTGCATGCTTCGGAATGCATGCAAGTGTGTAATGGTTAAATGGGATAATCTTCGAGTTAATGTTAAATGTGGTAGAAGTCGTTTGGAACGTATGTTTGAGGACCATAGAGTGTGGGTCCGGTTGGTTAAGTGACGAGGATCACGATGACGTGATCGATTCTAAGTGGGGGAGAGTTGTAAGACCCTAATATCTATGGTAGATAGAGTTTAAAATGGTGTACTTAAGTGTGTGAAGCGTGGAATGAATTATTAAACTGGCAGGCTGTTCTGACCTCTGTGCGCGTCGCGCAAGGTCAAGGGTGCGCGTCGCGCACCTCACCTAGGACAGTTTTCCTGTTTCGTTTTAATTAGAGTTAAATGAGGGGCTTTTTGGTCATTTCACTTGAGGACGGATCTGTGGGCATATCAGCTGGATTGGATCCAACTTTTGATCACTTTCACATCCACTAAACACTCTCATCCATTCTTAAAGAGAGAGAGATTTCTAGAGAGAGATTTGGGGTTTTGGAGAAGAAGAAGCTTGAATCGATCAAAAGCTCGAGTGTTAAAGTTGTTCATCTCGTTCCTAGCTACGTTTTGGTTGTTGTGGTAAGTTCTAACTCCGAATTTCATTGTTTGATTTGATGTTCAAAGTTAGGGTTTGAACTTGAATTGTAGAGAAACCCATTTAAACTCTTGAAGTGAGTTCATTGATGCTAGTAATCGGGTTTATTGTTGTTGTTGGTGGGTTTAGGGTTGGAAACCAACTTGGACATGATTTAGGACTTGGAATTGGGTTTAATCACTAGGTTTGGTGATTTTGGAAGTGTTGGAACCCATTTTAGTGTGTTTGAAAGACTAATTTTGAATTGGGTCAAAATTAGGGTTTAGATGTCATTTTGGGCAAGATAGGTGTTTAACACTTATGATTGGGTTTAATTGGCATTATTAGAATCGTTATCACTCTAGTTAGTGATTATTGGTGAGTTTGGACTTTGGTTGGGCTTGGAAGTACTATTGGGTCAAGATTTGCACTAGGTGTCTGATAATGCTAAAAACGAACATATATTTCATAGCATTATTCCTCAAGAAAGACAAGCTTTTAGTTGCAATTGTTCTATTTACAAGTGATATTCGTTTAAATAATAAAAGGTGAAGACAAAAGACAGATTCGACGAATTGAAGACGCAAACGACCAAAAAGCTCAAAAGTACAAAAGACAATCAAAGAGGTTCCAATTATTGATAAGAAACGTCTCGAAATTACAAGAGTACAAGATTCAAAACGCAAAGTACAAGATATTAAATTGTACGCAAGGACGTTCGAAAATCCGGAACCGGGACCAGAGTCAACTCTCAACGCTCGACGCAACGGACTAAAAATTACAAGTTAACTATGCACATAAATAAAATATAATATTTAAATAATTCTTATAATTATTTAATATATTATATTTATTTAAAATCGTCGGTAAACAAAGAGCCAAACTCCTCTGAGCTGTAATTTCAAACTCCGCGACTCGCGGAGTTTGAAGGCAAAATTGGCCGCGAGTCGCGGACCCCCAAAATGAGAAACTGCCTATAAAGCCAACCGAATTCTGAGCATTTTTCATCATCTTTTCTTCTCCTCATTCATACGTAAAATATATATATATATTTATAATTTATATTTTAATTTTAATTATAATTCTAATAATAAGGGTATGTTAGCGAATGTTGTAAGGGTGTAAGTCGAAATTCTGTCCGTGTAACGCTACGCTATTTTTAATCATTGTAAGTTATGTTCAACCTTTTTACATTAATGTCTCGTAGCTAAGTTATTATTATGTTTATTTAATCCGAAGTAATCATGATGTTGGGCTAATTATTAAAATTGGGTAATTGGGCTTTGTACCATAATTGGGGTTTGGACAAAAGAACGACACTTGTGGAAATTAGACTATGAGCTATTAATGGGCTTTATATTTGTTTAACTAAATGATAGTTTGTTAATGTTAATATAAAGATTTACAATTGGGCATCTCTATAAATTACCATATACACTCAATCGGACACGATGGGCGGGGTATTTATATGTACGAATAATCGTTCATTTAACCGGACATGGGAATGGATTAATAGCCACTAGAATAATTAAAACAGGGGTGAAATTATGTACAAGGACACTTGGTATAATTGATAACAAAATATTAAAACCTTGGGTTACACTCAGTCGACATCCTGGTGTAATTATTAAACAAAGTATTAAAATCTTATTACAGTTTAAGTCCCCAATTAGTTGGAATATTTAACTTCGGGTATAAGAATAATTTGACGAGGACACTCGCACTTTATATTTATGACTGATGGACTGTTATGGACAAAAACCAGACGGACATATTAAATAATCCAGGACAAAGGACAATTAACCCATGGGCATAAAACTAAAATCAACACGTCAAACATCATGATTACGGAAGTTTAAATAAGCATAATTCTTTTATTTCACATTTAATTTCCTTTATTTTATATTTAATTGCACTTCTAATTATCGCATTTTTATTGTTATTGTATTTAATTGCACTTTTAATTATCGTACTTTTT
The DNA here is from genome assembly GCF_046630445.1 of Rutidosis leptorrhynchoides. Lineage (NCBI taxonomy): Eukaryota > Viridiplantae > Streptophyta > Magnoliopsida > Asterales > Asteraceae > Rutidosis > Rutidosis leptorrhynchoides. Next base: position 315,908,728 of record NC_092343.1, read on the forward strand.
AATTATCGCAAGTTTATTTTATCGCATTTTTATTATTCGCAATTTCATTATCGTTATTTACTTGCCGCCTTAATTTAAGTCTTGTATTTATTTTTAATATTCTACAATTGGTTTTAACTGCGACTAAAGTTTTAAAATCGACAAACCGGTCATTAAACGGTAAAAAACCCCCTTTATAATAATAATATTACTTATATATATATTTGTATTTTTATAAAAGTAAACTAATATAGCGTTAAGCTTTGTTTAAAAAGATTCCCTGTGGAACGAACCGGACTTACTAAAAACTACACTACTGTACGATTAGGTACACTGCCTATAAGTGTTGTAGCAACGTTTAAGTATATCCATTCTCTAAATAAATAAATATCTTGTGTAAAAATGTATCGTATTTAATAGTATTTTCCTGCTAAAAATAATACTATTTTATATACTACTCTGCTAAAACATCAAGTATTTTTGGCGCCGCTGCCGGGGAATCTCTTAAAAGCCGGAAGCGCAACGCTACATAAAAAAAAGATTTTTTATTTTACTTTTATTAAAATTCGTTTTTATAAAAGTACGTTTTAAATATTCGAAAATATAAACAAAAAAATATATATATGAATCTAGTTTTAAGATTTTTATTTATAAAATTATAAAGTAATTCTATTTATTTAAGTTTTAAATATAAGTTTTTATTATACACATATTTTTTTTTAAACAGAAAAATTAAAAACAGAAAATTAAAAAAAAATAAATAAAGAAAAACGCGTCGAATTTAAATAACCTGTCAGTTGAAAACTGGAACCCCGCGACTCTCGGGGTTTGATGCATTAAATACCGCAACTCGCGGAGGGTACCTGACACGCGACAGAACCCTAATTCTGCATTAAATACGGGTAATTAATTATTATTATTATTATTTAACCCTAATTATTATTATTATTATAATTAGTTTTATTTTAAGTTTTACTTTTTATTTAATTTGTTTTATTTAGTAAATTAGTTTAATTAAATTATAAAATTAATAGTTTTATAAAATAAATAATATAAAAATAATATTTTTATAAAAATTGTAATTTTTACAACTTTTTGTATATTTTTATATTTTGTCCCTTTTTAATCGTTGTAGCGTAATATTTGTATTTTTAGATCATATTTAGTTTTAAACTTAGTTTTTGCCATAGTTATTTTTACTTCTAGATTTTTAGGCTTTGCCGTAAAATCTCTTAAGTGCTTTTTATTTAGACTAAGATTTAGGTGCTTTAGAATTTTGCGACGCCTTTTTAAGTTTTAGTTTCTTTTTAAGTTATTTCCATTTGGGATATAGTTTTTCCTGTAAGCTTTAATATTTTTAGACACCTTTTACTATGTATCAATTATCATTCCAATTAGTAATCTCAATTTGCGATTATAATTTTAAGTTAGTTGTAGTAATAAGGTTAGGTTAGTCAAGTACTTTTAAGTTTTATAAGTTTCTTTAATTTTTCCGTCACCTTTTATTTTTCAACCATTTTTCTTTTTCGACCTTTTTCCGACGAACTCTTTTTCTTTCTTATTTCTCGCTATTCTAGTTTTAGGACATAGATTTTTATTCTACTTCTTATCTAAATTTCTTAAAATTACGAAAATTTATTTTAAGTGGTTAAATTGATAGACATCAAAATTTTCTGGTTCGTAGTAATAGTTGGATTTGTACGTGGACCGGGTTATTGGAGCCAAACAGTCCTCAATTATATTGAGACCAAACGAATCCTGCCTCTCTGCTGCATCTTTTGGCTATTCGAAACGTGGGCAAAATCAGAAAAGTCTATTGATTGGATAACTTATTATAATTTTTCTTTCCTTTTAAAAACTAATAGGATATTCAGTGAATGCACCGAGCAAGACGTTCACCACCTTTTGTACGTTCACCACCTGTAACTAGATCAAGACATTTAGCAAATATTACTGCCGTTGATTTTTCTTTAGAATCGTCATCCAGTCGACCAAGTACTTCAGTTCAAATTTCCGATAATCCATTTTTTGAACCCGACCTCACAATTGAGAATCCGGAGAATATTCAGGAATGATTCGTAGATCCTGAACCACTAAACTTTCCCCCGGAACCACCAATCATTCAAACAGAGATTGTTGAGGAATGAACCATTAAATCAGAATCCTCTAGTGATTCCGATTCAACAAATTCAATTATGGAGAATCTGGAACCTTTAAGTATGGAAGACCGAATGAGAGCTAAACGCACTGGCCAAGGTCACGCAATTACTCATCCAGACATTAATGCGCCAGATTATGAAATCAAAGGACAAATTCTACACATGGTGACTAATCAATGCCAATTTAGTGGTGCGCCGAAGGAAGATCCAAATGAACATCTACGTACCTTTAATAGGATCTGCACACTATTTAAAATCCGAGAAGTGGAGGATGAACATATATATCTCATGTTATTTCCCTGGACTTTAAAGGGAGAAGCCAAAGATTGGTTGGAATCGTTACCTGAAGGGGCGATTGATACATGGGATGTTTTAGTTGAAAATTTTCTTAAACAATTCTTTCCTGCATCTAAAGCCGTAAGACTTCAAGCAGAAATTGTTACGTTTACACAAAAGCCGAATGAAACTCTATATGAGGCGTGGACAAGATATGGAAAGTTATTAAGAGGATGTCCGCAACATGGTTTAGATACCTGTCAAATAGTACAAATATTCTACCAAGGATGCGACATCACTACAAGGAAAGACATAGATATAGCAGCTGGTGGTTCTATTATGTAGAAAACCGAAACTGATGCTTACAAAATTATTGATAACACTGCTTCCCACTCACATGAGTGGCACCAAGAAAAAGACATCATTAGATCATCTAAAGCAGCTAGAGCCGATTCTAGCCATGACTTAGATTCCATTTCCACAAAGATAGATGCTGTGGAGAGACGAATGGAAAAGATGACTAAAGATATTCACTCAATACGAATTAGTTGTGAGTAGTGTGGAGGACCACATTTGACAAAAGATTGTCTCAGTATTGAATTAACAATGGAACAAAGAGGGAATATTTCATACATAAACCAAAGGCCTGGAAATAATTATCAGAATAATTATCAACCGCCAAGACCAATTTACAATCAAAACCAGAATTATAACAGAAATATTCCATACAACAACCAACAAGGTCCTAGCAATCAACAAGTATCCAATAATACTTACAATCAGCAAAGACCTAATTTTCAAAACAAACCACCACAACAAACCGATGATAAAAAGCCGAATTTAGAAGATATGATGACGAAGCTAGTTGAAACTCAAACGCAGTTTTTCACATCTCAAAAACAAACCAATGAACAAAATGCTTAAGCATTTAGAAATCAACAAGCTTCTATTCAAAATCTAGAACAAGAAGTAAGTAACCTAGCAAGGTTAATAGGTGAAAGAAAACCGGGAAGTCTACCTAGTGATACAAATGCTAACCCCCGGAATGAAACAGCTAAAGCCATTACCACAAGAAGTGGTACAACACTTAAACCACCTGAAATACCTGTAACTTCTGATGAAGCTATTCCTACTCCACAAGAACCACAACCTGATCAAGATAAGGAAAAAGAACCGGTAGTTGAAAAGGTTAATGAAGATAACACAGTTAAGGCTAAACCTTATGTTAAACCATACCAACCACCACTTCTTTACCCGAGTAAAATGAAGAAAGAGAAACTTGAAGCCGAGCAATACAAATTCTTGGATATGTTTAAACAGATAAATGTAAATCTTCCTTTCATTGATGTGATTTCAGGAATGCCTAGATATGCTAAATTCTTGAAAGATCTAATCTCAAATAGAAAGAAAATGGAAGAACTCTCGGCTGTTACTATGAATGCTAATTGTTCAGCAGTGCTGTTGAATAAGATACCAGAAAAACTATCTGATCCAGGAAGTTTCACAATTCCATGTTTTCTGGGTAGTCTTAGTTCAATAGAAGCATTGGCAGACTTAGGTGCTAGTATAAATCTAATGGCGTATTCACTATACGCTAAACTAGACCTTGGAGAATTGAAACCAACCAGAATAAGCATACAACTAGCCGATAGATCAATAAAATATCCTAGAGGGATAATGGAGAACATGCTAGTTAAAGTTGGTACTTTAGTATTTCCAGTAGATTTTGTTGTTCTGGACATGGAAGAAGATTCTCAAGTTCCTCTCATATTAGGAAGACCATTCTTAAACACGGCTAAAGCAATGATAGACGTGTTCGGTAAGAAACTGACCCTAAGTATAGAGAATGAGAGTGTTACCTTTTCAGTTGATAAAGCAATGCAACAACCACAATCTGCAGACGATACATGTTATTATATTCAAACTAAAAATGCACATGCAGAATTATTAGAAGAATTTCCAGAATTACAAGGAACAGGAGAATGTTCTTTAGGAGAAGGTAATGAACCAATTGATGAAGCTGAAATGTTAGCTACACTTATAGCTAATGGATATGAACCAACAACAGAAGAAATTCAAATGCTAAAAGAAGAAGACAGATATCGATATAAATCATCGATAGAAGAACCACCGAAATTAGAATTAAAGCCACTTCCAAACCATTTGGAATACGCTTATTTACATGGTGAATCTGAATTACCTGTAATAATATCATCTTCTCTTACTGAAAATGAGAAATCACAACTCATTTCTGTGTTGAAAGCTCATAAACCAGCCATTGCATGGAAGATTCATGATATTAAAGGGATAAGTCCTTCGTATTGCACACATAAAATCCTTATGGAAGAAGGTCATAAAACGTATGTGCAACACCAACGAAGACTAAATCCAAATATGCAAGATGTAGTTAAGAAAGAGATTATTAAACTGCTAGATCCAGGTCTAATTTATACAATATCTGATAGTCCATGGGTAAGCCCAGTTCAATGCGTGCCTAAGAAGGGTGGCATGACTGTCATTACAAATGAGAAAAATGAGCTTATTCCTACTAGGACTTAACAGGATGGCGTGTGTGTATTGATTATAGAAAATTAAATGACGCCACCAGAAAAGATCACTTTCCCTTACCTTTCATAGATCAAATGTTGGAAAGATTAGCCGGAAATAGTTACTATTGTTTTCTAGATGGATTTTCCGGATATTTTCAAATTCCAATAGCACCCGAAGATCAAGAGAAAACCACATTCACGTGCCCTTATGGTACTTTTGCTTACAAACGCATGCCATTTGGACTTTGCAACGCCCCTGCAACCTTTCAAAGGTGTATGATGGCGATTTTTCATGACATGATAGAAGAATGCATGGAAGTATTCATGGATGACTTTTCAGTCTTCGGTGATACATTTGAATCATGTCTAGTTAATCTGGAACGAATGCTTCTTAGATGCGAACAATCAAATCTAGTACTTAATTGGGAGAAATGCCATTTCATGGTTAAAGAAGGCATCGTTCTTGGTCATAAAATTTCAAAAGAAGGAATTGAAGTGGATAGAGCTAAAGTAGATGTAATTGCTAAACTTCCACATCCCACCAATGTTAGAGGAGTTAGGAGTTTTCTAGGGCATGCCGGTTTTTACCGACGTTTCATAAAAGATTTTTCTAAAATTGCCACTCCTATGAATAAACTCCTAGAAAAGGATGCTCCATTCATCTTTTCAGATGAGTGTATCAAATCTTTTAATATTCTTAAAGAAAAACTCACTAATGCGCCGATCATGATAACACCAAATTGGAATCTACCATTTGAACTAATGTGCGATGCAAGTGATTTTGCAATGGGAGCCGTTTTAGGACAAAGGATTGAAAAACGATTTCAACCTATATATTATGCTAGTAAGACGTTACAAGGAGCACAAACAAACTATACAACTACTGAAAAAGAACTCCTTGCTATTGTCTTTGCTTTTGACAAATTTCGTTCATATCTCGTTCTAGCAAAAACGGTGGTCTATACCGACCATTCTGCTCTTAGATACCTATTTTCAAAACAAGATGCTAAACCAAGATTAATCCGTTGGATCTTACTCTTACAAGAGTTTGATATTGAAATCCGAGATAAAAGAGGAGCAGAAAATCTCGCCGCTGATCATCTTTCTCGTCTTGAAAATCCCGAATTAGAAGTTCTAAATGAATCGGCCATACAAGACAACTTTCCTGATAAATATCTATTGAAGATAGATTATAAAGAAATACCATGGTTTGCAGACTATGCAAACTATTTAGTATGTGGATTCCTTGAAAAAGGATTATCGTACCAAAGACGAAAGAAATTCTTCAGTGATATAAAACACTATTTTTGGGAAGATCCACATCTGTTTAAAAGTTGTCCCGATGGAATAATACGCCGATGTGTATTTGGAGATGAAGCTAGTAAAATTTTAAACCATTGTCACACAGGACCAACAGGAGGGCATTATGGGCCTCAACTAACAGCAAGAAAAGCTTATGATACTGGATTCTATTGGCCTACAATTTACAAAGACGCACACCTTCTTTGCAAATCCTGTGATGCTTGTCAAAGGGCCGGAAAAATAAGTCAACGTGATGAAATGCCACAAAATGTCATACAAGTATGTGAAGTATTTGACATTTGGGGTATTGACTTTATGGGTCCATTTCCAAAATCTCATAATAATCTATATATACTCGTAGCCATTGATTATGTATCTAAATGGACGGAAGCACAAGCTCTCCCAACTAACGATGCACGAGTTGTAGTCAACTTTTTAAAACGTCTTTTTGCAAGGTTTGGAACACCGAAAGCTTTAATAAGTGATGAGGGTACTCATTTCTGTAATAATCAACTTGATAAAGTTCTTAAAAGATATGGAGTAACTCATAAAATCTCCACCGCATATCATCCACAAACAAGTGGACAAGTTGAAAATACCAGCCGAGCTTTAAAACGTATTCTAGAGAAAACCGTAGGATCAAATCCGAAGGAATGGTCCATTAAATTGGAGGATGCACTCTGGGCTTTTAGAACAGCCTACAAAACTCCAATTGGAACCACACCTTTTAGACTTGTTTATGGAAAAGCATGTCATCTTCCAGTAGAAATTGAACACAAAGCATTTTGGGCTTTGAAAACATGTAATCTTGATTTACATGAAGCTGGACGTCTACGATTAAGTCAACTAAACGAATTAGAAGAATTAAGACATGAAGCATACGAAAATTCGTTAATCTATAAAGAAAGAACGAAGAAATGGCATAATAAAAGAATCAGAAGTTCAAAAGAATTTAAAGAAGGAGACAGAGTTCTTCTTTTCAATTCACGATTCAAGCTATTTCCTGGAAAATTGAAATCAAGATGGTCTGGACCATTCATAGTCAAAAGAGTTTTCCCATACGGAACGATAGAATTAATAAATTCAAATGGGATTGAATTTAAAGTTAATGGTCACAGAGTTAAACATTACATACATGGTCCGATGGAAGTCGACAACGAAGTTAATCACAATTTCGACACCACAGCTAACTAAGTGCGGGGAGAATCAAGTCTTTAAAGGATAATATGTATTTCTGTTAGAGTTAGATTGTCTGTTTTCGTGTAGTTCTCGAAAATGGAACCCGAATGGTCTTTCCCTAGCAGACCCTAAAGAACTAGTCTTCTCCCCCCATTCTGAATTTTTTATTTTTTTTAGGTTTTTACAAAATGAAGACTGCCTGTGAACTAAACCATGGTCTAATGCTACACGCTTTGATCACTAAACGAAATAATGACATACTACCGAGTGAATTAGTATCAGTAATCAGAGAAAGAATGGACGGAGTTAGAAAAGAATCCAGATGCGAGGATAATAAGTTACAATTTGGTAAAGAAAAATCAAAATTCGCAGCGAAAAGAAGAGCACGACACCTAGAACGATGTCACAAATGCGGAAAATGGTCACATAGAGGTAAATGTTCAAATAATCAAACCTATTCAAACACCGAATTTGTTACTTTATGCAGAGACGGACCGTTCATATGTTTAGAAGAAAAGACACTAAATGCTCGAGGTTACGCCTATGTAGCTATGGAAAACCAATTAAACCGACTATCTTATGAATGGGATAGATCATATAACTAAGAAATCTATTTCACAGGTATGTCTGTACAGTTTTTATTTTTATTTTTATTTTTAACCTTTTGATAATAAACGCTAATTTGTTCGCTAAAAAGTATTAAATTGGTATTGAATAAAATTAGGTTTGGCGACCGAAATTATTGATATCATACAAAAATTTATTACATCACTGCGAAATTTAACGTTTATTCTTAAGGTATAAATATCTTTAATCAATCAACCCAAAATATTTCAAAAATTCGTCATGAGTTAAATTAGGTCTTGGAACCGAAATTACTTTTCCGAAAAGAGGGGCGCATATTTTTGATAATATTTGATTGATTAAAGTGGGATAAAAAGCCAAAAAGATTTTTAATTTTATTTTTACCATGTTTTTAAAATTAATATTTAAATCTTAAATTAATATTGTAAACTTTGTAAAAACAATATTTGTAAAATTGTAAATATTTGAAAAATTAATATAAGTTTGGTATGAATTTATAATATGAATTTTTAAATTAAGTTTGGTGTGAATTTTTAATTTTTAAAATATGAAATTTTAATTTTATGCATTTCAAATTTTAAGTTTGGTGTGAATTTTTAACTTTAATTTTGAATTTTATATTTAAGTTGTGTGAATTTAAAAACAAAAATTTACTTTATCTCATTAAGTTAAAAATATGATTTTTAAAATTCATCGTAAGTTGAAGACTAGGTCTTTGAACCGAAATTGCTTTACCCGAGGGAGGGACGAGAACTTTTATTATCATTATTTTTAATCTTATTGAATTAAAGTATGCCAAAAACATTAAAAAACCCAAAAAGCTTAGCTTTTAAAACAATCGCTACAAAAAGACAAATTTTAAAAATTTTGTCGAAGGACGGACTAGGACATCGATCCGAAACGACCTCGTCCTCAATAATAAGGAAAACAAAATTTTAAAAAAAAATTATTTACTTAATTGTTTTATAAGTTAAAGATTAAAAAAAATATATATATATATATATATATACCAAACTCCGCGACTCGCGGAGTTTGGAGGTTTAATCCCCGCGAGTCGCGGGAGGACCGGATTACAGAAAAAATAAAACGAGCTGAAACAGCTCAGTTTCACTCCCCACAACAGAAAACACAGCGAAAAACTGCCGAAAAAACCACCAAAAACACCCCCAAAATCACAATTTTTAACCGTTAATCACCAAATCTTTTACTAAAATCATGTTAAGAAGGATGCTATCAAGGAATTACTCAAGAAAAATGGTAAATTTCTACACCTAAACACCATTTAATCCGAAATTAGTGTTCTTGAGCAATTTTTTCCCCAATTTGATTTTGATGCTTTTTAGTGTAATTAGGCTTAAATTGTTTATGTATTATGCTTGTATAACCTAGATTGATGCTATTTAACATGATTAGAAGCCTTAAACTTCAAAATTTGAGTAATATAGGGTTTGTGTTCTTGAGCAAATTTGGGGCTTTTTGATATAAATAGGTTATGGCCGATTTTTGTCATGAATTGTTGCTAAATTAAGTAGTGTAACATGTTTAGGTAGTTAAATGATCCAAACTTTGAGCCTAAACATGATTTTGAGAATTAAAGTGGACTTTTTCAAAGTCTAAAATTCATGAACTTGATTTTTGAAAGATAATGCCATTTGAAACTTGTTTAATTGCTAGTAATGATTATTTTGACATGTTATTTGAGTTGAATGCTTATGAACTTGGCGAACATTTTCGTATATGCTTATTTGAAAAAGTGTAGATTTGATGAAAATGTGAAAATGAGCTTAAGTTTGATATAAATTGATCATGTCATTGTAATTATTTTGATTGATGATTTTGCTGACACTAATGCATATTTGGATGCACAAAAATTGTGTTTGATGTGTTTTGCAGACTGAAAGGGGTGAATCTTCATCCCAAGCTCGCAATGCTCCTGCTGAGAATGCGGAACAACAGGAGGTGGATAACTACTACAAGCAGGATATACCTCATCCAGTCATGACCTTTTCTGATATGCACTTGGAAGAGTTGCACCCGAACCTGAGATTTGACAGACTTTGGATAGATTATCCAAAATATCAAAGGGGTTTGCATACTCTTCATTCTAAGGTTGTTGAGGTACCAAGGGTCATAGAATGGGGACCCTTAGAAGCTGTAGAATTGGCCGGGCCAATTAGGGAATTACTTGTACAGAGGTATGGTAATTCTACTTTTAATGACTGGGTACGTTTATTCACCATGCGTAGACCTGTATATAAAGTATGGTGTGAAGAATTGTTGTGTAGTATAGAGTTGAATGATCAGGTAGCTAGTTTAACCGATCGTTCTTTTATTAGATTTTTGTTAGGCGGTTCGATGCGCCACATGTCTTTACTGGACATGGCTCAGGCTTTACGTATATATACGCCTGAGGAGTTAGCATCTGCCGATTGTAGAGGGTTGATACTAAACGGTAGAAAGATAGATGAAAATTTTGATACACACGGTGTGTGGAGTCAAATGACAAGCCATCACCGTTTCAAAGGGGGAAATTACTCTTATTTGGATATAGATAGAGCCGAATTAAGAGTGATTCATAGGTTTTTAGCTAATTCGATTACACAAAGGGGTAAGAACAAGGAAAAGGTAAATGAACAGGATTTGTTTTACCATATGTGTATTCGAGACCCACAAAGCGCTGTAAGTATACCGTATTGTGTGGGTTATTATTTATCAGCTATGGTTCGGGGGATGAGACCGCATAGCATAATAGGAGGTGGTATTTTTATTACTTTGATTGGTGAATATCTCGGTGTGGATATAAGTCGGGGGGATTATTAGTAGAAGAACCAGAACCCCGCGATACTATAGGTTTAAATGTATACCATGGTGCGAAAGTTTTGAAGAGGCGAAATAACGCCGCAGTACCATACCATGGTAGACATCCACAGGTTGAGAGAAACCAACAGCAAGGTAATGTAGGAGGGGGGAATGAGATGCAAGAAATGCAAAGGTTTATAGCTTCTCAGGAGTACGAAAATGCTAGACAGAGAGCATTTGAAGATTGGCAAGTTCATCAGAACCAAATCATAGCTCATTGCCAACATATAGGTAGAAACTATATTCCTACACCGAAACCCATCTTCCCTCCCTGGTCTATAGAGATGCAACCACCGTATCCTACATATAACCTTGCCGAAGCATTCTATAGCACCTATGGTTATGCCTGGAACCCCTATTGGTACCAGTATCATCCCTAGTATACTTAGTTTTATTTATTTTGTAATTTGTAATGATTGATACATTTAATACTTTTGTTAATATTGTAATAGTTTTTATAATTGTCTAACTTTTATTCTTAGATTTTAATAATTTTTGAATGTGGGGTAATATACCAAACTTCAAAAATATGCATATATGTTTGCAGTTTATCTTATGTACACAACAGGGTAAAATAACGCATTTTCAAAGACTGGCATTAAGTTCAGCAAAAGCAACTAATTTTGACGACAAGATGCAAAATATATGTGAAATAACAACAAGACGGAATGAACAAATGATGTGCACCATTTATCATTAAGCAAACAAACGCCAATATATTTGGAAACTTTGGTAAAAATTTAATCATTTTCACACAAATCACCCTCAATAATTTAAATTGTTACTGATTTCTTGCAAATGAGGGCATTGCAAGATCTTAAGTGTGGGAAGGGGTTAAATTCTTTCGGATTTTAAAATTTTTATCTTAAACACTTGGTTACCATTAAAAATACTAGTAAAGCAGTAGTTGTATTAGAATCTAGTGCTCTCTGATAATAAAGAACAGCCCTAGTCTTATATACTGGCTACCCAATTCTAGTAAAATTTTTCAAAATTTTCAATTAAATGAACTCAAAATCATGTTTATACATATTTATGAACGATAAAACTAGGTTTTAACACCGAAATTATTGTAACCTCGGAAAGGACATAAATTGAGAAACAAACCAAAATGTTAAAATTCATTTAAAATGGAATAGAGGACGATAAAAAGGAAAATAAAAGCCAAGTGTGGGAAAATTCTCCAAGTTATTCAAAACATATATCACATATTTCTGTAACAAATAACTGAAAATACTTTTGCTTTGGACTAAACTAAACTGTTTTACCCGATGAAAGAAAAGAAAAGATGGATCTACACGGTGAATCAATTCCATCATTAAAAGGAAGTAAAGTCTTTCGAAAAAGACACGCGCTTCTTGATTTAGGTCATGAAGTTGTCGTCCAGACCAGCTGTAGGTTGACGAAAAATCTAGAAAAGTCATCACTAAAATCAGCAGGAAATCCACGGACCTCAGCATTAAACAGGGTCGCCAAGTGGTCAGATTTATCCTAACCATGAGAAGGATTTATCTCGTACAATGGGGGGGGCACCATGCAAATTAGCTGGATAAGACTAATGAATCAGATCCCCAGAAAGGATAATCTCCTTAAAGATTAAAAAACAGCTTTTAAGACTGATATTACTCAATCCTTGAGATTAACCTTAAAGATTGAGAATTACAAACTCATGGAATTCAATGATATCTAAACTCGAGCTTGAACGAGAAAATATTTTGATCAAAAATTACAAACCGATTTGTTTTTTGAAAACCCTATTTTCAATGCGTTCATTACCATTGAACGTAAAATCCTAGGAATTCACCTGGAATTCATTAGGTCACCTGAACCAAATCGGGTGTCAACCGTAAGAACGGTGGTTGCATAGTGGTCAAAGACAGGACCTTGTGCCATACCGAAAAATTATAAGGGTGAGCTTTACTATTGCTCCTACCAAGGATAGTAATTGCGTTCGACACGTTATAGACCATAATTAAAAGCATGTCAGGGGACATTGCCTTAACAGTTGCTTGTTCAAACGCTTTCCTTTACAACCGGACGGTAGTTTACCGAAAGGTAATATACGAGACAAGTAAACTGGACGTGTTGCTTTCCAAATACAAGGTTAGCAAGTGGGTGACACAAAACCATAAGTTTTGAGCTAAAAATTTTCAAATCTGAAACCCACCAAACCCACAAAAATATTTTGCAAACACCGGTAAAGGGTTATTCCGGAAAACTTATCTAGGGTAAAAACTAGATTTAATTTTTTAAAAGATCAAATGTTTTCATAAAGATCCAATTTCCTTAATGGATCTAAATTTTTATAGTCATGTGGGACTGTAAACCATATCGTTACTACCATTGTTTATACCGCCGTATAGAAAATCACTGATGTACAAAGTGTGAAGAATAAAGAAGTGATTCTTGTATTTCAAGATGATATTGCTTGAGGACAAGCAACACTCAAGTGTGAGAATATTTGATAATGCTAAAAACGAACATATATTTCATAGCATTATTCCTCAAGAAAGACAAGCTTTTAGTTGCAATTGTTCTATTTACAAGTGATATTCGTTTAAATAATAAAAGGTGAAGACAAAAGACAGATTCGACGAATTGAAGACGCAAACGACCAAAAAGCTCAAAAGTACAAAAGACAATCAAAGAGGTTCCAATTATTGATAAGAAACATCTCGAAATTACAAGAGTACAAGATTCAAAACGCAAAGTACAAGATATTAAATTGTACGCAAGGACGTTCGAAAATTCGAAACCGGGACCAGAGTCAACTCTCAACGCTCGACGCAACGGACTAAAAATTACAAGTTAACTATGCACATAAATAAAATATAATATTTAAATAATTCTTATAATTATTTAATATATTATATTTATTTAAAACCGTCGGTAAACAAAGAGCCAAACTCCTCTGAGCTGTAATTTCAAACTCCGCGACTCGCGGAGTTTGAAGGCAAAATTGGCCGCGAGTCGCGGACCCCCAAAATGAGAAACTGCCTATAAAGCCAACCGAATTCTGAGCATTTTTCATCATCTTTTCTTCTCCTCATTCATACGTAAAATATATATATATATATTTATATTTTATATTTTAATTTTAATTATAATTCTAATAATAAGGGTATGTTAGCGAATGTTGTAAGGGTGTAAGTCGAAATTCTGTCCGTGTAATGCTACGCTATTTTTAATCATTGTAAGTTATGTTCAACCTTTTTACATTAATGTCTCGTAGCTAAGTTATTATTATGCTTATTTAATCCGAAGTAATCATGATGTTGGGCTAACTATTAAAATTGGGTAATTGGGCTTTGTACCATAATTGGGGTTTGGACAAAAGAATGACACTTGTGAAAATTAGACTATGAGCTATTAATGGGCTTTATATTTGTTTAACTAAATGATAGTTTGTTAATGTTAATAAAGATTTACAATTGGGCGTCCCTATAAATTACCATATACACTCAATCGGACACGATGGGCGGGGTATTTATATGTACGAATAATCGTTCATTTAACCGAACACGGGAATGGATTAATAGCCACTAGAATAATTAAAACAGGGGTGAAATTATGTACAAGGACACTTGGTATAATTGATAACAAAATATTAAAACCTTGGGTTACACTCAGTCGACATCCTGGTGTAATTATTAAACAAAGTATTAAAATCTTGTTACAGTTTAAGTCCCCAATTAGTTGGAATATTTAACTTCGGGTATAAGAATAATTTGATGAGGACATTCGCACTTTATATTTATGACTGATGGACTGTTATGGACAAAAACCATACGGACATATTAAATAATCCAGGACAAAGGACAATTAACCCATAGGCATAAAACTAATATCAACACGTCAAACATCATGATTACGGAAGTTTAAATAAGCATAATTCTTTTATTTCATATTTAATTTCCTTTATTTTATATTTAATTGCACTTCTAATTATCGCATTTTTATTGTTATTGTATTTAATTGCACTTTTAATTATCGTACTTTTTAATTATCGCAAGTTTATTTTATTGCATTTTTATTATTCGCAATTTCATTATCGTTATTTACTTGCCGCCTTAATTTAAGTCTTGTATTTATTTTTAATATTCTACAATTGGTTTTAACTGCGACTAAAGTTTTAAAATCGACAAACCGGTCATTAAACGGTAAAAACCCCCTTTATAATAATAATATTACTTATATATATATTTGTATTTTTATAAAAGTAAACTAATATAGCGTTAAGCTTTGTTTAAAAAGATTCCCTGTGGAACGAACCGGACTTACTAAAAACTACACTACTGTACGATTAGGTACACTGCCTATAAGTGTTGTAGCAAGGTTTAAGTATATCCATTCTCTAAATAAATAAATATCTTGTGTAAAAATGTATCGTATTTAATAGTATTTTCCTGCTAAAAATAATACTATTTTATATACTACTCTGCTAAAACATCAGTGTCAATATGGGTTGGTTTGTAATCCTCCCTAATTGTGATGTTCGTTATTATGATACTGGAATAGGTACGTTTCATTGGCGGAGCAACGAATTTGGCTTGCTTTCATCGAGATTTCAAGGTGAGTGGAATAATTATACATGTATGTATATAATTTATTTGCTTGTGCGCGATGTGCACAATAGCCGGGTTTTGATGCACATCGACGCGACGATAGCCGTTTGGACACCTTGGGGAATAGTGGCACAATAGCCGAATTTTGTGCACTACATGCGACATAAGGTTTGTGGACCCGATATATTTATTATAATGCTATTATTTGACCATGAGTCACATAGCCATTTCGTGACTATAGATGTGAGGCATAGTCGTTTTGTCCACATTTAATAACTGTTCACATAGCCATTTTGTGCACATGGTGTGAGTATTAGCTCATCTATACTCACATGATTTTCCAATGATGCCATAGCCATTTTGGAACACTTGGGGGTGATGCCATAGCAGTTTTGGAACACCTCGGGGGTTAGCATACCATAGCCATTTTTGGGAGCTAACGGTTGTTATGAACACCGATGACTTGTTCGCGAGGTCATTCCCTTGCGATCTTGGTTAACCATGGTTTATAAATTGTTGATGATAGCATTTAATTATAATTATGATTATTATGCTAATGATGTTGCTAGTTGTACGATTTTGATGATGCTAGCTTTTGTTACGATGATATGCGAAAATATGCTAAGATGTATGCTAGTTGTACGATTGATGTTACTAGCTTGTGCGAATTGATACACGAGGTAATTATGGTGCGATTGATGTTACTAGCTTTTACGCTTGATATACGAGATTATTTTGGTAAGATTGTTGATGCTAGTTACTTAGACATGGACATGTGGGTTTATCTCATGGTTTGGGTAAGGGAGTGCAAGTAGGTAAATTATATATGTATGTGTGTAACTATTGCACTCACTAAGCTTTAGCTTACCCTCTCGTTGTTTACATTTTTATATATTCGCACGGAGGCGGTGGCTCGTGTAAGCATGGGAACTAGTGGACTCGCATAGGTGCTTTAGAAGACGCGCTTTTGGATTGATTAGGATTGGGTAGCGTATCCAAAATCGCCATGCTCGGTCTTTATTTTATGTTAAAATCATGTGGTCGAAAATTGTATTTTGTGCGTAATTCGTAAAATGAGCCGATGTGGGCCTGGTGTCGTAAAACTTGTTTTATTATAAAATCATGTGAGTTTTACTTATTATAATGTGTTCTGAAAACCGTTTCGTCTAAAAGTGTCGGGAAGTGGGAGATCTTTAAATGAAAATTGGAAAATCCGGACAGAACTGATCAGGCTCTGTGCGGGCCGCGCACCGAGAAGGTTGCGCGCCGCGCACCCTAACTGTAATAAAAAAAATTATTTTGCGTATTCGGTTGGATAATGGGTTGGGTCGTTACAAGTGGTATCAGAGCATGGTCTAAGGGATTTAGGCGACTTGAGATAGGTGCCTAGACTTAGACTTGAATTGTGTGTGCTTATTTGTTGCGGGACTTGTAGGATTACGGGTCGGAATGGGAATTCGGTTAGTGTCCTAGTTTATGGGTGAACTAATGTTTATATTAATATGCGGATATTATTAATATATTTAGTGTTTGTGTTGGGTTATGTCATCGAGCAAAGCGGTCGTGGTACTAACGAGTGGATACGGCGTGTACGTGTAATAATGATTAGCTACCATTTTACGGGTGCAAATCGTATTTGACAAGTGAGGTAAGACGATTGTCGAGCAAGATGGGCCGGGATTGTACGTATTATTGTACTCGTTCGTTGCTTAATCGATTGCGTTCTTTAGAATGAAGACGGAAGATGGATGCGGAACGAGTGAGCTTATTCATGAGGGGAAGGATGAGTTAACGTTAAGGATTGAGGCCGTGTTCGAACGCTATATCTCGATTTTCACCGACAAGGATAAACAAGTTCTCCAAGAGTCGTTCGAGGGGATAGTAACAGAGATGGTTCGAGACCAAGTGCCTAAGGCCGTAAAGGAAGAGTTCAAAAAGAGGTTTCCTAAACCTCAAGGTAAAGGTGACGAAGGAGCAATTGTGGGGATTGAATCTCATGATCCAAGATTTGATGCTCACCCTATGGGTAAGAGAGAGTTCGAATCGAGAGGTGCTCCTAGTAAAAGGGCGAGAAGTACGCCCGAAGGTGTTGAAAACGTGAAGAAGAGGAGTAAGGGAGGTTATGGACCTACGTTTTTAGGTGTGGAGGGCGAGGTCATTTGGCACGGGATTGTACGAGTGTACCTTTAAGCACGATCAAGTGCTTTATTTGCCAGAAGAAGGGACACCGAAAGTCGGAGTGTTCCGAATCGTTTGTCGATCAGGTTCGGAGGTTAGAGCGTGACTATCCGATGATCTGTGAAGCACAAGGGTCCAACGATGCTATTTCAGGTACTTTCGTCTTTGGTGCATATATGCCTTATTATTGTTTGTTATGTGCCGATGGATTCGTGTGTGTACTAGAGATTTAAACTTTGTTTCGAGATCTAATTAGTCTCAAGTGAACGTATTTTTCATGTATGGCGTTAATACGTAGTATTGAGATGAGTGACATTATGGAAACACCCTATGATGATGTTTGTATTGACGGACGAGGGCGTAAGACTTGGTACAACCAAGCATTTCTTAGTGATGGAGTAAATGATTTTTTGACCAAGCCATGAGAACGGGCTTTGGTGTTAGGTTGTGATCGCGTGTCCGCTTTTGTAAGTGAAGTTGATGAGCCATGAGGTTCGTCGGGTGGGTGAAACCCATGAGAGCAAGTGTTTGATCTAGATGGACGTTGATAATGGAGTCTACGGGATGCAACACTAGGTGCCTCTTTCATACCTACTAGCGTGGTATTCGACTCCGATGGTGTTACGGTTATATTGTACTTAGGATACCTTGCCGAAACCCTTATGTACATGAGTGACTAAGTGGAAATTTTACAAGCTATAGCAATCAGACGACTGCAAGAGTAATGTTTGTGTTAGTGTTAATGAATATTTGGTATGAAGTGGCGAAGGACGATCCGAATCCTCTTGTATGCTAAGTGTTAAAGCAAGGGTTGATGACGTATGTATTATGGGATGCAAGATGCTAAGCATTCATTGTTGGAGCAATAGTTACTCTTTCCAAGAGGGTGAGCATGTGTGTATCGCCGGCCGGATGATTTTTGTAGTGGTGACGGGTAGAAAAAATTTGACAGTTGGAAAAGTCTACCTTGCGGGTAGCGGTAATTTCGTTCTAAAAAGATAAATGTTATGTTGACATTGTGTCATCGCTTAAGTGGCGCAAATGGGTGACGGCAGACGTTATTTCTTATTATTGAATTGAGTTCTTGAGAATTCGGGAAGAGGGACCGACGCCAAGTATGGTCGTGTACGTTGGTAAATGGTGAAATCGATTAACTTTGTAATCTTGGCTATTTGATTGAGGAACGAAGTTCTAAGTGGGGGAGTTTGTACTACCACACGAGGAGGTTGGAAATGTTATAACAAGGAATTTGTGTCGACTTCATTAAAGATTTCTATTCCTACCGAGGTAGCGTAATGGGACTTTGATAGAGGGTACGATACCTCATTGTCGTACATTTTGGGTAGTAGTTACACAATAGCTATTTTGTGTATTATGAGATAATTACGTGTATGTGTTTATTTGGGTTTATCTCTCAGTTAACCTCGTTTGACTTGTGATAGGTGATGAG
Source organism: Rutidosis leptorrhynchoides (assembly GCF_046630445.1). Taxonomy (NCBI): domain Eukaryota; kingdom Viridiplantae; phylum Streptophyta; class Magnoliopsida; order Asterales; family Asteraceae; genus Rutidosis; species Rutidosis leptorrhynchoides. Next base: position 315,927,809 of record NC_092343.1, read on the forward strand.
TGATATCCGGAAGGATTAGCTCTTCGTTAACCACCCTTGGTTATGATTGATGGTAAGCGGTTTTCGGAAAGAACCGTTACTTGTATGTTTATGATTTTAATTGCCCGTATGAATTGTGAACAAAGCCGTTTTGTGCACATGGTTGTGAGTAATAGTCGATTTTTACTCACACGTTGGTAATAGTGATGCGATAGCCGTGTTTCTCTCACATATCTTTAGTAGTGTTGCAATAGCCGTTTTTGCACACTACGGATATATCACGATAGCCATTTTTCGTGTACTTGAGGGTGTGACAATAGCCGTTTTTGTACACCTTGAGTTTTGTGTTGAATAACCTGCATATTGTTAGTATTGAGAACTATTGGTTGTTTTATACACCGGTGGTTCGGTCATGAGGGCCATGTTGTGTGATTAGTGATACAATAGCCATGTTTTGATCACATATTGGCGGTAGTTGCGTATTAGCCGTGTATGCGCACTAAAAGGAATGTTAGGTGGTAAGTGTTAACAGTAAGGATTCACTTTTTGTCGGTATTCATTGGTTGGTTTGTTGACTTCATGTTGGGGACGTGGTTACTATAGCACTATGTTTTTTAAGGGTATACGATAGAGACGATGTCTCGGTATGAAATTTTGGTCGAGTTCTACCCGACGTATGGGATTGAGCGAGTTTTAGTGCTCGGGTTCGGGAATTTGAGATAATCGCGGGTGACGATTGAGTGATAAAGGTGATTCATTGGGAAGAATCGCCTAGAGGAGTTAGAGAAAACGCGTGACAATTCCATGTATGCTAAGCGATTGTAGTAGATTTGGATATTGTGTGCATTGCATGCTTCGGAATGCGTGCAAGTGTGTAATGGTTAAATGGGATAATCTTCGAGTTAATGTTAAATGTGGTAGAAGTCGTTTGGAACGTATATTTGAGGACCATAGAGTATGGGTCCGGTTGGTTAAGTAACGAGGATCACGAGGACGTGATCGATTCTAAGTGGGGGAGAGTTGTAAGACCCTAATATCTATGGTATATAGAGTTTAAAATGGTATACTTAAGTGTGTGAAGCGTGGAACGAATTATTAAACTGGCAGGCTGTTCTGACCTCTGTGCGCGCCGCGCAAGGTCAAGGGTGCGCGCCGCGCACCTCACCTGGTACAGTTTTCTTGTTTCGTTTTAATTAGAGTTAAATGAGGGGCTTTTTGGTCATTTCACTTGAGGACGGATCTGTGGGCATATCAGCTGGATTGGATCCAACTTTTGATCACTTTCACATCCACTAAACACTCTCATCCATTCTTAGAGAGAGAGAGATTTCTAGAGAGAGATTTAGAGTTTTGGAGAAGAAGAAGCTTGAATCGATCAAAAGCTAGAGTGTTAAAGTTGTTCATCTCATTCCTAGCTACGTTTTGGTTGTTGTGGTAAGTTCTAACTCCGAATTTCATTGTTTGATTTGATGTTCAAAGTTAGGGTTTGAACTTGAATTGTAGAGAAACCCATTTAAACTCTTGAAGTGAGTTCATTGATGCTAGTAATCGGGTTTATTGTTGTTGTTGGTAGGTTTTGGGTTGGAAACCGACTTGGCCATGATTTAGGACTTGGAATTGGGTTTAATCACTAGGTTTGGTGATTTTGGAAGTGTTGGAACCCATTTTAGTGTGTTTGAAAGACTAATTTTGAATTGGGTCAAAATTAGGGTTTAGATGTCATCTTGGGCAAGATAGGTATTTAACACTTATGATTGGATTTGATTGGTGTTATTAGAACCGTTATCACTCTAGTTGTGATTATTGGTGAGTTTGGACTTTGGTTGGGCTTGGAAGTACTATTGGGTCAAGATTTGCACTAGGTGTCAATATGGGTTGGTTTGTAATCCACCATAATTGTGATGTTCGTTATTATGATAATGGAATAGGTACGTTTCATTGGTGGAGCAACGGATTTGACTTGCTTTCATCGAGATTTCAAGGTGAGTGGAATAATTATACATGTATGTATATAATTTATTTGCTTGTGCGCGATATGCACAATAGCCGAGTTTTGATGCACATCGATGCGACGATAGCCGTTTGGACACCTTGGGGAATAGTGGCACAATAGCCGGATTTTGTGCACTACATGCGACATAAGGTTTGTGGACCTGATATATTTATTATAATGTTATTATTTGACCATGAGTCACATAGCCGTTTCGTGACTATAGATGTGAGGCATAGCCGTTTTGTCCACATTTATTAATTGTGCACATAGCCGTTTTGTGCACATGGTGTGAGTATTAGCTCATCTATACTCACACGATTTGCCAATGATGCCATAGCCGTTTTGGAACACTTGGGGGGTGATGCCATAGCCGTTTTGGAACACCTCGGGGGTTAGCATGCCATAGCCGTTTTTGGGAGCTTACGGTTGTTATGAACACCGATAACTTGTTCGCGAGGTCATTCCCTTGCGATCTTGGTTAACCATGGTTTATAAATTGTTGATGATAGCATTTAATTATTATTATGGTTATTGAAAGGACCCGTTCATATACATTATAAACGATTCACAATAGTTGATTACATTGCGAGGTATTTGACCTCTATATGATACATTTTACAAACATTGCATTCGTTTTTAAAAGACAATATTTCTTTATATAAAAAATTGACAGGCATGCATACCATTTCATAATATTCACTATCCAACTATAAATTGATTTAATAATAATCTTTGATGAACTCAATGACTCGAATGCAACGTTTTTCGAAATATGCTATGAAAGACTCCAAGTAATATCTTTAAAATGAGCAAATGCATAGCGAAAGATTTCTTTAACACCTGAGAATAAACATGCTTTAAAGTGTCAACCAAAAGGTTGGTGAGTTCATTAGTTTATCATAATCATTTATTTCCATCATTTTAATATACCACAAGAATTTCATTTCCAGTTCTCATAAATATACGTCCCATGCATAGAGACAAAAAATAATCATTCATATGGTGAACACCTGGTAACCGACAATAACTAGATACATATAAGAATATCCCCTATCATTCCGGGATCCTCCTTCGGACATGATATAATTTTGAAGTACTAAAGCATCCGGTACTTTGAATGGGGTTTGTTAAGCCCAATAGATCTATCTTTAGGATTCGCGTCAATTAGGGTGTCTGTTCCCTAATTCTTAGATTACCAGACTTAATAAAAAGGGGCATATTCGATTTCAATAATTCAACCATAGAATGTAGTTTCAATTACTTGTGTCTATTTTGTCAAACATTTATAAAAGCGCATGTATTCTCAGTCCCAAAAATATAAAGGGTAAAAAGGTAAATGAAACTCACCATACTGTATTTCGTAGTAAAAATACATATAACGTCATTGAACAAGTGCAATGTTGGCCTCGGATTCACGAACCTAAATTAATTATATATATTTATGTGTTGGTCAATATTTGTCTAACAAATTAGGTCAAGTCATAGTGTACCACAATCCTAATGCTCGAGACTAATATGCAAAAGTCAACAAAAGTAAATTTGACTCAAAATAATTTCCAAAAATCTATACATGATTAATATATAGTTTAAATATCGTCGTTTTATATTTTTAAATATTTTTAAAAGATTTATTAGAGTAAATAATATAATTTATTTATTAATAAATAAAATTTTATATTATATTTATATAATAAAATATACTTTTATATATATTAAGTAATAAAATTTATAGGGTTCATTTAATATTATAAAGATAATATGATAGGTATTATTAAAGTAAGTTATTACACGTAGTAAAATATGTTTGTACCAAATATTTATTTGATAAAATAATATCTATAATGATAGTAAGTAAAAGTTGTATTATTTTGTAATAATAATTATTATTATAAAAATATCAATATTTATAATTACTAAGATGACATTATGATAAAACGATAATTCTAATTATGATAACTTTAATATTTACAATAATTTTTAATATTATCTTTAAAATAATAATTCTATTTGAAATAATAATAATAATAATGATATTTTATAGTAACAATGACATTTCTGTTAAAATGATAATTTTTGTTAAAATGATAGTTTTAATACTAACGATAATTTTAATAATAATAGTAATGATAAAAATAATAAGAACGATAATTTTATCTAAATCAATATCTTATAATATTTTAATTTCATCATGATACTCTTACCCATTATTTCCTAATCGTTTCGTTTAATTGCTTTTAATCGTCTTTTATATCGTGTTCGTAATAATGATAATAATAGTAATCAAAATAATTAGGTGTTACAAATATTTGTTTTAATTACACTAATATTAATAATGATAGTTACTATAACATTATTAACGATAATACTAATAATTATCTTAATGATAGTATAGTAATAATAAAATTAACAATAACAATAACCATTTTTAAATAATGATATATATATTAATAATGATAATAATAATAATAATACCAATAATAATAATAATAATAATAATAATAATAATAATTGAATAATAATAATAATACTAATTATAACTTTAACGATAATAACGATAGTAATAATAAAAAAAATAACAATTTTTTTTAATGATAAATCCTTTTATTGATAAAGATAATAATAATAATAATAATAATAATAATAATAATAATAATAATAATAATAATAATAAGATAAAACTAGAACGACGATAATAACGACGATAATAATAATCATTTTTAATAATAATACAAAAATTCGATGGACTATAACTTCAAATCCGTTCATCGAAATCATTCGATATCTAAATGAAAAGTTCTTAATTTTTCGCTAGCTTTCCAACAACATGCATATCTTATACCTTATCTCAGTCGCATATATAACTAATTCAGGATTCAACATAACCTAACTAAAGGCAATATCAAAAGTACAAACATGCATAATCCTATATACTCGAGCACTAGTCAGGGATACACTATTAGTATGTAAAAGTTAAATTATGAGTACTCACGTATCAATATTGAGATTCAATATTGCAGGAAAGGTACGTAGACGCAACGGAGATGATAAATACTATATTGACCTCACGAGCATACCCATGAACCATACCCAATCACCTCCATAGCTATAACCCATAATTTCCTTAATCCAATCCCACTCGAAAAACAATTTCGAAATCACTCGGACAGTACTCTGACGTAATATTTTATATATACTAATAATATCTTGAAATAATATGGAGTAAATATATATATGTAAATCGATTGAGAGAGTTTAGAGAAAAATATTTTCAAGTTTCTATGAAATAATGAAACCTATTGAATTCTATTTATAATAGATTTTTGAATTATTAAAGTGAATTATTAAAGTATGAATTATTAAAGTGAATTATTAAAGTATGAATTATTAAAGTGAATTATTAAAGTATGAATTATTAAAGTGAATTATTAAAGTATGAATTATTAAAGTGAATTATTAAAGTTAAAGTAAAGTAAAAATAAAGTAAAGGTAAAGTTTAAGTATAGTAAAAGTATAAAACTATGTACGTATAATACGCGTATAAATATATATAATATTAATTTAAATCGTTATATATATTTATTAAAATTAAATATAAATATCGTTATCTTTATCATACTGGCTAAGTAATGAGTTGTCAAAAGTGGTTCTAGATATTTATAAAAGTTATATACGTTTTAATAATAAAGTTTTTTTTTTAAACTGAAAATGTTTTTGTACGTTTGAAACTAAATCAAATAAATATAATAATTTTGTTTTCCAAAACCAAATATATTTTTAAGAATCATTTTGTTTAAAGGTTAAAATAATGGAATTCGTTATATCATAAAATATTTTAGAAAAGTAGAATCATATATATTCATAATAGGTTTCAAGTTTTTAAATTACAGTTTGTTGGTGAAGCATGGGATAAAGTTCAAAGGTTAAATAAACGTATGAAATCATCTTAATGAAAAATGTCGAGTTACTTAACTTGTCGATATCCAACATCTAAGTTATTTACACTCCACGTTCTTACTTATAAATCACTTTACCATTTTCTGAATGTTGTCAAAAAGAATAGATTTCTTAAATCACAGTGGACCTCATAACATAGACCCGTAATCATATCATAATGTATCTGATAAATCAATCATTTGATATTATCTTCTAATTCCATCGATAAACATATTGAAACAAATACGTTCATGTAAAGTATTATATGTTTAATACTTTATTAATATTCTCAAGTTATAATATATGTATATATATATATATATATACATATATATACATATTTATTTATATATAACGGTTCGTGAATCGTCGAAATTTGTTCGAGGTTATAATGAATGTATGAACACAATTTAAAATTCTTGAGATTTAACTTAACAAACTTTGCTTATCGTGTCGGAATAATATAAAGATAAAGTTTAAATTTGGTTGGAAATTTCCGGGTTGTCACAGTACCTACCCGTTAAAGAAATTTCGTCCCGAAATTTGAGTGGAAAGGTCGTGAATGATAATAAGTATGTTTTAATGATGCATACAGGCTGAAAATTAGAGTTTTATCATCAGCAAATAATTTGGATAAACAATCCATTTATATGAAGAGTACGAATGAAGCTAACATAGAAGAGTGAAATGAGTAAGTGTTGATTCATCTTATCATTTGACGTAGATATGATTGATTTCCAGATTTCAAGGGATTTGAATAAAATCTTTGTAATAAGATTTGATTCTCCAGTAACAAAAGGAATTAGGATCCGCTTTAAATGCGATCGTCCATTTTAATTGTTCTGTCAGAGATTTTCTTATAAATTCTCCTCCTTCATTTTCTTACAACTCACACCTTCTGTTGATGCATTTTATGCAAGTCCCTAGACATCTACCCAGGTCCGTTGCAGGTACAACAGTTTACATGCCACCATGATCGTTCGTTATTATCATATCCGTGTTTGTATGTGGTTACAGCAACTGCTGGAACGAGATTTGGATGTTTGACTATGTTAGACTTAGTCAGACGTCCGAGTGAAGCCTCACTCGTACGGCTGATAGGCTCATACGCACGGTTGATACTGAGCTAAGTCACAGTTACAACCTAAATGAGAAGACACGAGTGAGTGATCACCCGTACGGCTGATGAAGCCAACCCGTATGTGTGATGGATGAATCGTACAGGTGAGTCAACGGCAGTGGTATATAAAGTCTTATGTTCTTCATTTTAGGTTAAGCCTCTTATTTGTTACACACACTCAGATCTGGTGAGCTCCTCCGATTCTCTCTCAACCCAAATCACCCAGGTGGTGAATAATAGCTCTAGGTGTTGATCTAATCACACTTTATTTAGTTATGGTATGACTAAATTAATCCCAAAAAGCTTAACCTATTTACTAGAGGGTTTGATTCACTTATTTCGTCATTGTGTGAGTTAAATCTGTTGATTTCTAAGTTCCTAGTCATGTTTCATCACCTTCTATTCTTTCCCCCTCAACTCATATTTTAAAGTGTTCATCAATATGCTCCATCCAGTTCTGATTCTCGATATACTTATAACTTTCATATCGGTCATTCTTCTTTTTCATCTACCGCCGGAAGAATCTATTTACTTATACTATACTCTTGGGTTTATAGTGTTTCTAGTTCTCCCGTATCTTTATATTGCTATATGCATCGATATATATGGTTTATAATTTTTGGTTTGTCGTTGGGCTTTATATCTTCCCTTATATTTCAAAGTCTCTGTTTTTATCTTCTATAATCATTGTCATCCACAGTTAATGCTCTCTTTTATTTACTGCAATTTATACCCCAATTTCTATTTCGGAGTTTTGTCCTTTCGTTTCTTCTTCTTGCGATTAAGCACCGCTTGTAATGGTCCAGAATTCACAGATATGAATTTCGGAATGAACATTGTTAATGTTCTAGGAGGAAATTGTGATGGCACGATCTTGACTTGTCAAATTACTAGAATACCTTGGAAAAGGCCGAATCATCAAGAAATATTTTCTTGATATTTTAGAGGTTAAATAGAATACAAGAGTCGTATAACATGGCACATGATGATGTTATGATCTGTGAATCATCACGTTCCATTTAGAAACTCAGCATGAATTACTGTAATATAATCACGTTGATCAAGTGTTATTATATTATACTAACTCATGCTTCAGTTTCCAACACTACTTCAAAAACATTCATATTTTAAACTCAAAGGTTTACAGAGTATAGGAACTAAACAGTTTCCTTTTTGATGTAATACAGATAGCGCAAAGAGATAAATGATTCCAGATAAGAATAGTTATGGAAATATCTTCAGAAATATGGAGGATATTTATAATGAAAGATATGATGATATCTTAGAATTTCTAATATCAGAGGATGATGAAGAATATTGTCTGTAAGGGTTTAGTGTCAGGAGCAAGGTATTCGTTAATGACTTCAGCAGACACTGAATCATTTGGATTCTTTGAAGGCAGGTTCAGTCTTTGTGATTTGTCCACAGCCTCCTTCATACTTTGCTCAATCCGTTTTCCAGTTCCAAAACTTCTCTATTTCTGAGCTTTGTTAATACACTAATCTTTATCATCAAACTTTTTACTGCTAAGGTCATTTACAGTTTTTGTTGCTTCATCAGCATTTCGAGAACTAGTTCGCGGTTCAGAGTGTTTTTCAAAAACTTCACATTCGAAGTATGTAAGCCTTAGAAATAGACGTTATGTATAACTGTTGGCGTCAACATGCTGTGAGATTTCAAAATACTGATTGCTAATTCCCAATGATTCGTATGGCAATTCTCGTTACAAGAGGCAGATGAGTAAATGATGAGGTTTCGATAAATATAAAGATTCTTCGGAATGCCCAAGATCAGTGAAGTTGTTGGTAAGTTTATTGCTAATGTGGTGGAATATGAAAGGTTCTCCGGTAACAAAAGGGTAATCACATATATCAAAATTATGATAAGGCTACTCCGAATGAAAAAATCGAAGTTGTCTTGCTGGAGCTGTGATATAATTTGCTACTTTGCAAAGGAATTGCAAGGTTATTTTTGCTAATAAATGCCAAAAGATTTGACACAGATATGTGTTGAATTATGACTTTGGTTTCGAGAGCTTTTTAAGTACATAACTGTGGGTAATATGTGGTTGGATCATCATCTCGATTGCTCATTATTTGAAGTGTCTTCAGAGATTTTCGAAGGGTTTGAACACAGATTTTAATTGTTTGTATACATTTGATGTTCTAACACACTTTTGAAGTCAAAGTATAGCTTTGAAAGATGTAGGAATCTAAAAGTGATGGTACCGATTATATCTCGAATTAAATTCTGAGATTTTAAAATCAGAATATGTAATTGGGTTTGAATGAGTATGGTTGTTTTGATTTCTATGAAAGAATGTATATTATTGTGAAAGTAGGAAGTATAATTGATAATTTGCTTAATCTGATTCGAAGAATGTAACATATTAATTGTGAATTTATATATATCTCTCGGGTATTACCTACCCGGTAAAAAATTTTCACAATTAATATTTTGTACATAAGAATTTTATTACAGTCTTTATGAAAATATATATGTATATATTCTCCTCAGATGTAACATAGATTTTAATGAGTTAATACTAAATTAAACTCATTCGATTTACGGTTGGAACTAGAATTGAATAATTCCTTGAAGGCTTTAGAGGTTACATAAGTATTTCTTCAATAATATTGAAATTATGAATCAATACTTCGTTATTTGTTGAGATGTGATGTTGGTTTTCGTTAAATTCTTGTGAACTTCGCAAAGTACGAATGATGTTATCTGAAAAGTTTCGGTTACATCAATGATGAAGTGTAAAATCAAATATATACTTGATTTATTAGGAATTGGAATTTGTTGAATTGAGACAGAGATTGTAGTTAACGATGGTTAAGTCGCGGGCGAGGGACGTACATTATTGCATATTTGTAATATGAATTAACCGAGTAGTTAAGATTCACACACAATAGCTTAGCACGGAAAGATTTATTTTTTATTTCAAAATATATATATATATATAATTTCTTCAGAGGGAATGAGTTAATTCTTCATAACTTTTTGATACAATATACACGTTATTGATTCGTAATGATGTCCACAGTGATTCTTGAACTGACGGAGTTTGTGATATTATAGGTATTGTTGATTCTGATGTTGACTGTACTGACGATGCTGGTGACGTTGACGGTACTGTTGATGCTGTTGGTAAAACAAGTTTAACTTGTTAATCACACACCATTTTTGTCAGGGTTTCTACTCTTCCTTCTATCATTTTGGTTCGCTTAACTGATTTATGGTTAGGGCTAGATTAGATAATCTCTAAGACTTTAGAGATTATATAATCGCCGCGGAATGTTTCTCCAATGAAGTTATGAATTAATACTTCGTCAGTTATTGTTGTTGGTACTCCTTGGTATCTATGGTGCGTATGACGTTGATGCTAGTGGGACAGATTGTGAAGTTGAGGTTTACAACGCGGTTGTGGTTGGAGGTGGTAATGGTACTGTTGGCGTTGATGATGGTGGTACTGGTTATGCTGCTGGTGCTGCTACTGGTGTTTGTAATCTCTGCACCATATTCTCCAAAGCCACTACCCGAGCGCGAAGTTCGTTGACTTCTTCTATTATTCCAGGATGATTGTTGGTAGGAACGAGCGGATAAATAAAATCTAGAATTTGATGTAGTATATAATCGTGACGAGATACCCTGGAAATGAGAGAGAAAATGGTGTCTCGAACAGGTTCGCCGGTAAGTGCTTCAGGTTCTTCGCCAAGAGGGCAATGGGGTGGATGGAAAGGATCACCTTCTTCTTGTTTCCAATGATTGAGGAGGCTACGAACCCATCCCCAATTCATCCAGAATAGGTGATGACTGATTGGTTGATCCATTCCAGTCACACTGCTTTCGGAGCTTGAGTGAGATTCCATTTCGGAATCCGAGTGACTTGAACTGATGACAAATTCCATTTCGTACGATTGGATAAAGGATTTTCGATATAAAATGATTTTTCGGCTATCGGGTGGTATTCTATTTACATAGGATATCTATATATAGAGATCAAAATATTTCATAGATTACGGAGGAATTTGCGGGATATGTCAGGCAAAGTTTAAAGTAACAGATACGATAAGATATGATTTAGCAGATACGCTAAGATATGAATATTGTCTATACACTACTCATGCAATTAATGTAGCAAGACGTGTCTAGACTAATAATGATAAGTAGGTAATTTCCTATGGATGATAAGCAGATGATTTTCGACTAGAAATGATAAGCAAAACTTTTGACATGCAGACACGGTCGAAGTCCAGACTCACTAATGCATCCTAACGACTTATCAGTTAGACACACTAATGCAGACCTGGTTCGCTAAGACCACTGCTCTGATACCAACTGAAAGGACCCGTTCATATACATTATAAACGATTCACAATAGTTGATTACATTGCGAGGTATTTGACCTCTATATGATACATTTTACAAACATTGCATTCGTTTTTAAAAGACAATCTTTCTTTACATAAAAAATTGACAGGCATGCATACCATTTCATAATATTCACTATCCAACTATAAATTGATTTAATAATAATCTTTGATGAACTCAATGACTCGAATGCAACGTTCTTCGAAATATGCTATGAAAGACTCCAAGTAATATCTTTAAAATGAGCAAATGCACAGCGAAAGATTTCTTTAACACCTGAGAATAAACATGCTTTAAAGTGTCAACCAAAAGGTTGGTGAGTTCATTAGTTTATCATAATCATTTATTTCCATCATTTTAATAGACCACAAGAATTTCATTTCCAGTTCTCATAAATATACGTCCCATGCATAGAGACAAAAAATAATCATTCATATGGTGAACACCTGGTAACCGACAATAACTAGATACATATAAGAATATCCCCTATCATTCCGGGATCCTCCTTCGGACATGATATAATTTCGAAGTACTAAAGCATCCGGTACTTTGGATGGGGTTTGTTAGGCCCAATAGATCTATCTTTAGGATTCGCGTCAATTAGGGTGTCTGTTCCCTAATTCTTAGATTACCAGACTTAATAAAAAGGGGCATATTCGATTTCAATAATTCAACCATAGAATGTAGTTTCAATTACTTGTGTCTATTTTGTCAAACATTTATAAAAGCGCATGTATTCTCAGTCCCAAAAATATAAAGGGTAAAAAGGTAAATGAAACTCACCATACTGTATTTCGTAGTAAAAATACATATAACGTCATTGAACAAGTGCAAGGTTGACCTCGGATTCACGAACCTAAATTAATTATATATATTTATGTGTTGGTCAATATTTGTCTAACAAATTAGGTTAAGTCATAGTGTACCACAATCCTAATGCTCGAGACTAATATGCAAAAGTCAACAAAAGTAAATTTGACTCAAAATAATTTCCAAAAATCTATACATGATTAATATATAGTTTAAATATCGTCGTTTTATATTTTTAAATATTTTTAAAAGATTTATTAGAGTAAATAATATAATTTATTTATTAATAAATAAAATTTTATATTATATTTATATAACAAAATATACTTTTATATATATTAAATAATAAAATTTATAGGGTTCATTTAATATTATAAAGATAATATGATAGGTATTATTAAAGTAAGTTATTACACGTAGTAAAATATGTTTGTACCAAATATTTATTTGATAAAATAATATCTATAATGATAGTAAGTAAAAGTTGTATTATTTTGTAATAATAATTATTATTATAAAAATATCAATATTTATAATTACTAAGATGACATTATGATAAAACGATAATTCTAATTATGATAACTTTAATATTTACAATAATTTTTAATATTATCTTTAAAATAATAATTCTATTTGAAATAATAATAATAATAATGATATTTTATAGTAACAATGACATTTCTGTTAAAATGATAATTTTTGTTAAAATGATAGTTTTAATACTAACGATAATTTTAATAATAATAGTAATGATAAAAATAATAAGAACGATAATTTTATCTAAATCAATATCTTATAATATTTTAATTTCATCATGATACTCTTACCCATTATTTCCTAATCGTTTCGTTTAATTGCTTTTAATCGTCTTTTATATCGTGTTCGTAATAATGATAATAATAGTAATCAAAATAATTAGGTGTTACAAATATTTGTTTTAATTACACTAATATTAATAATGATAGTTACTATAACATTATTAACGATAATACTAATAATTATCTTAATGATAGTATAGTAATAATAATATTAACAATAACAATAACCATTTTTAAATAATGATATATATATTAATAATGATAATAATAATAATAATACCAATAATAATAATAATAATAATAATAATAATAATAATAATAATAATTGGATAATAATAATAATACTAATTATAACTTTAACAATAATAACGATAGTAATAATAAAAAAAAATAACAATTTTTTTTAATGATAAATCCTTTTATTGATAAAGATAATAATAATAATAATAATAATAATAATAATAATAATAATAATAATAATAATAATAATAATAATAATAATAAGATAAAACTGGAACGACGATAATAACGACGATAATAATAATCATTTTTAATAATAATACAAAAATTCGATGGACTATAACTTCAAATCCGTTCATCGAAATCATTCGATATCTAAATGAAAAGTTCTTAATTTTTCGCTAGCTTTCCAACAACATGCATATCTTATACCTTATCTCAGTCGCATATATAACTAATTCAGGATTCAACATAACCTAACTAAAGGCAATATCAAAAGTACAAACATGCATAATCCTATATACTCGAGCACTAGTCAGGGATACACTATTAGTATGTAAAAGTTAAATTATGAGTACTCACGTATCAATATTGAGATTCAATATTGCAGGAAAGGTACGTAGACGCAACGGAGATGATAAATACTATATTGACCTCACGAGCATACCCATGAACCATACCCAATCACCTCCATAGCTATAACCCATAATTTCCTTAATCCAATCCCACTCGAAAAACAATTTCGAAATCACTCGGACAGTACTCTGACGTAATATTTTATATATACTAATAATATCTTGAAATAATATGGAGTAAATATATATATGTAAATCGATTGAGAGAGTTTAGAGAAAAATATTTTCAAGTTTCTATGAAATAATGAAACCTATTGAATTCTATTTATAATAGATTTTTGAATTATTAAAGTGAATTATTAAAGTGAATTATTAAAGTATGAATTATTAAAGTGAATTATTAAAGTATGAATTATTAAAGTGAATTATTAAAGTATGAATTTTTAAAGTGAATTATTAAAGTTAAAGTAAAGTAAAAATAAAGTAAAGGTAAAGTTTAAGTATAGTAAAAGTATAAAACTATGTACGTATAATACGCGTATAAATATATATAATATTAATTTAAATCGTTATATATATTTAATAAAATAAAATATAAATATCGTTATCTTTATCATACTGGCTAAGTAATGAGTTGTCAAAAGTGGTTCTAGATATTTATAAAAGTTATATACGTTTTAATAATAAAGTTCTTTTTAAACTGAAAACGTTTTTGTACGTTTGAAACTAAATCAAATAAATATAATAATTTTGTTTTCCAAAACCAAATATATTTTTAAGAATCATTTTGTTTAAAGGTTAAAATAATGGAATTCGTTATATCATAAAATATTTTAGAAAAGTAGAATCATATATATTCATAATAGGTTTCAAGTTTTTAAATTACAGTTTGTTGGTGAAGCATGGGATAAAGTTCAAAGGTTAAATAAACGTGTGAAATCATCTTAATGAAAAATGTCGAGTTACTTAACTTGTCGATATCCAACATCTAAGTTATTTACACTTCACGTTCTTACTTATAAATCACTTTACCATTTTCCGAATGTTGTCAAAAAGAATAGATTTCTTAAATCACAGTGGACCTCATAACATAGACCCGTAATCATATCATAATGTATCTGATAAATCAATCATTTGATATTATCTTCTAATTCCATCGATAAACATATTAAAACAAATACATTCATGTAAAGTATTATATGTTTAATACTTTATTAATATTCTCAAGTTATAATATATATATATACATATATATACATATTTATTTATATATAACGGTTCGTGAATCGTCGAAATTTGGTCGAGGTTATAATGAATGTATGAACACAATTTAAAATTCTTGAGATTTAACTTAACAAACTTTGCTTATCGTGTCGGAATAATATAAAGATAAAGTTTAAATTTGGTTGGAAATTTCCGGGTTGTCACAGTTATTATGCTAATGATGTTTCTAGTTGTACGATTTTGATGATGCTAGCTTTTATTACGATGATATGCGGAAATATGCTAAGGTGTATGCTAGTTGTACGATTGATGTTAATAGCTTGTGCGAATTGATACACGAGGTAATTATGGTGCGATTGATGTTACTAGCTTTTACGCTTGATATACGAGATTATTTTGGTAAGATTGTTGATGCTAGTTACTTAGACATAGACATGTGGGTTTTTCTCGTGGTTTGGGTAAGGGAGTGCAAGTAGGTAAATTATATATGTATGTGTGTAACTATTGCACTCACTAAGATTTAGCTTACCCTCTCGTTGTTTACATTTTTATAGATTCGTACGGAGGCGGTGGCTCGGGTAAGCATGGAAACTAGTGGACTCGCATAGGTGCTTTAGAAGACGCGCTTTTGGATTGATTAGGATTGGGTAGCGTATCCCCAATCGCCATGCTCGGTCTTTATTTTGTGTTAAAATCATGTGGTCGAAAATTGTATTTTGTGCGTAATTCGTAAAACGGGCCGATGTGGGCCCGGTGTCGTAAAACTTGTTTTATTATAAAAACATGTGAGTTTTACTTATTATAATGTGTTGTGAAAACCGTTTCGTCTAAAAGTGTCGGGAAGTGGGAGATCTTTAAATAAAATTGAAAAATCCGAACAGAACTGATCAAGCTCTGTGCGTGCCGCCCACAGAGAGGGTTGCGCGTCGCGCACCCTAATTGTAATAAAAAAAAAATTATTTTGCGTATTCGGTTGGATAATGAGTTGGGTCGTTACACATTGCGAAGCCAAGAACCATATCATCACATAAAAAGGCCTGCTGGATCATAAATGTCAGGCACCCGACAACCTTTACAAAAATACCTATAAGCTAACTACAATCTTGCCCGACCATAACACTACCGTGAGGAAACACTTGGAATAAAACATCAAGTGAAACCTTCTTGCCTAAACAAGGCATCCATCCGTCGCGACCTAGATGGATTTACCATACTGACGGAACTACCATATCTTCCCGGTTTTGGTGTCTTGTCCCGGAACAAGCACAGCATTCCGGAACAAGCATGTTTCCCGGAACAAGTACATGATCCCAGAGCAAACACGCAAACAAACTGCGCGCCAGTCAGCCCACGAATCTAGGAAATTTTGTTAGGATCTGCTTGTTATTTCCATGAAAGGGATATGTGCCATGTCAATCCTTGGGATTAGCAAAGTTTGTTATAACCATGAAAGGGACATGTGCCATGTGATGACCCAGAAATTTCTGACCAAATTTAAACTTAAACTTCGTATGAGTAACATTTTCGACACGATAAACAAAGTCTGTAAAACTGAATCTCAAAATTTTTGAACTATTTTCATATATTCAAATACCTTTCGGTTGTTCTCGACGGTTCGCGAACAATTATATGTATATAGATACATATATATATATATATATATATATATATATATATATATATATATATATATATATATATATATATATATATACTATAACTTAAAAACGTAACAATGTATTAATTTTTTTGATACCGTACATTAAACTTATTGGTTTAAATATTTATTTGAATATGTATGATAAGTTGGAATATTAATTGTATGAATAACTTACGACGTATATTAAAAACGTGTTTATGAATGTTGAAAATATATATTAACTTGGTCATAAAATGATTTGTTATTATATATATATATATATATATATATATATATATATATATATATATATATATATATATATATAATATATATATATTAACAAATAGCGAGACAATGATTTATAGAAGTAAATGACCAAAACACTCGAAAGTTTAAGATACACTTTGAATGATATAGTTTATTGATAATTTAAGACTATATTTTGACAAAATTGCGAGTCACAAAATGTAAATTGCGAGTTTTCTAAGCGTACGAAAATGCGTTCGAGAAACCGGAACCGGGACATAAGTCGAGTGACAACGTACGAGTCATCAGAACGAAAATTACAAGTCAACTATGCACATGAATTTAATATTATATATAATTAATTATTTAAATTATATATATTATATATATTATATTTAATTATGTCGACAAACAAGAAAACAAAAAATATGTGAGCTGGATCTGACGGCCATGCGATCGCATGAGAAATAGGCATAAAACCCATGCGATCGCATGTACATCAGAATCAGGAATTATGGCTATAAATATCAGGTTTCTTGCGCATGTTTTTTTACACATATTACTTAGTAAGTATTTATTTATTTATTTATTTATTTATTTATTTATTTATTTATTTATTATTATTATTATTATTATTATTATTATTATTATTATTATTATTATTATTATTATTATTATTATTATTATTATTATTATTATTATTATTAAGATTATTATTATTGTTAATCTTAATATTTTTTAGTAATATTATACATAAAATATTACGATAAGGTCATGAGCGTGTCACTTTCAAAACAAGCTTCAAACGGGATAGAACTAAGGAAATTATGGGTTATAGCTATTGAGGTTATGGGTAATGTTCATGGGTATTGTTCGCAAGTCAAACCTAGTATTTATCATCTCTGTTGCGTCTACGTACTTTCCTGCAATATTGAATCTCAATATTGATACGTGAGCATTCATATCTTATCTTTTATATATTAATAGTGTATACATGTCTAGTGCTCGAGTATATATTTATACATGCGTGTATGCTAAATTTCGTCGTTAAACAGTTTATAATGAATAACGAATTAAATACATATATTACTGGTAAAAGGTATATGATATACATGTTTTCGGAAAGCTGGCGAAAAATCAATAACTTTTCATTTAGAAATCGCGTAATTTCGATGAACGAATCAAAAGATATGGTCAACTGAATTATAATTGACGTTAATTGGAATTGCTTTTGTATCTGCAATTAATATTTAAACAACCTGTTTATGAGATTGATAAAATACTACTAGCCAAGTAAATGAATCCTTATATAAGGCACGTCTCGTTTTGTTGAACAATTGTCAAAATTGACTTTTTGAAATGACTTTTGATAACTTTTGTATGTCGATCTCGAGCATTAGGATTGTGATACACTATAACCCAACCTAGTTTATTAGACATGTATTGACCAACATATGTTCTCTAGGTTGAGATCTACGGTTAATCTTGCATTCCGAGTTACGGTCACTTTTTGATGAATGACCTTATATGCTGCTAAGGTGAGTTTCATTTGCTCCCTTTTTAATTGCTTTTGCAATCTATATTTTTGGGCTGAGAATACATGCACTTTATTTTAAACGCAATGGATACAAGTACATACTAAATTCTACACCGAGTTTGAACCGAAAATCCCTTAGCTTTGGTAACTAGTAACTGCCGGTTATAAGAACTGGTGGGCGCGAATAGTTGTATATGGATCCATAGGGCTTGATATCCCCGTCCGAGCTAGAGCACTAGCCTTTTAACGGACGTATGCTATTTGAGAAGCGTACACGTTGGTTTGCGTGTATTATTAAGATGATTATACAAAGGGTATAAATTATATATACGTTAAGTTTAGTTACTAGGGTGCTCAATCTTGTAGAATATTTTGATAAACGTTTCTGGATGAAACAACTGAAATCTTGTGATCCACTTTTATATACAGATTATACGAAACACTAAAACTATGAACTCACCAACATTTGTGTTGACACTTGTTAGCATGTTTATTCTCAGGTTTCCTAGAAGTCTTCTGCTGTTTGCTTATATGTTAGACAAGCTATGTGCATTGAGTCTTACAGGACATACTTTTCAAGGAAACGTTGCATTCACCAAATCATCACCATGTATCTTATTTTGACTGCATTGTCAACGGAAGTATCATTGTAAACTATTATATTACGATGATTGTCTATATGTACAAATCATCAGATGTCGAAAACCTTTGATTTAAATATGCATTTATGGTGTGCCTTTTTAAAAGAATGCAATGTTTACAAAACGTATCATATAGAGGTCAAATACCTCGCAATGAAATCGATGAATGACGTATTGTCCATATGGATTTGGAGCGATCGTCACATGCCACGTCACCATTCCCTCACAACACCTATAAATACACGAACAAGATCATTCATTCAAAAACACCGGATGCATTAACGTTACTCCGCACAAATTAATTACAGTAACGTCTCTCTAGCTGATAATACAATTCCGATAAAGATTTCAGTCGTTATCGGATTTAAGCTCTGCTCTAAGATATTGACTTATTCGATTTCAATCGAATAAGGTTAATCCCATCGATTGTTTTACGCCCTTGAAATCCAGATTTCAAATCAGGGTTCGCACAATTATTGGAGTTAAAACATTCGATCCACTCTTTTCCACAGATCAAGAACTCAAATCCGAAATCTATTTGACAATTACGATTTTGGTTTGATCACAACCCTAGTCAAAATAATCGTCTATCAAACGAGCATGTGCTTCATAATGATCACGACGTATGTAACGACGTGAGTTTACATCATATTCGGAAGAAGCACCATCATCTAGTAGGTTAAGTGTATAGTGTGTGAAATCGTCTTGGGAAGAACTCGAAGAAGACGACAGTTTGTGCTTAAAATATAAAATAAATAAAGTGGTAATTTAAATATTGTAGAGAGAAAGTGATAAATAAAATGATAAGTTGTGAGTAAAATGGTATAATATAATGTAGTATTTATAGGAAATAAAAATTGGAAAAAAAAAAGAATTTGGCTAAAACTATTAACGGCTACAATTTGTAAGTAAAAAACAAACGGTTGAAAAAAATGCAGCGTCGAGCTGTCGACATTGGCAACCGACGGCTGAATCAACGCCATCCCAGTATCGACCGACTGCCGATTCCGGTGTCGGTGTAGGAGGTCGGTGGCAATGAGACGGGGGGCACCGTGTGCTCTTAACATGACATATCACTAGGGTGGCGATTCATCTTTTCAATTAATTGATCAGATCTAGTAAATTAAAAAGAAATTATTTGCCCCTTCATCGCATAGATCATAAGGGTTATGAAAGGTTAGTGTTATGAAAGGCTAGTTGCCCCCTTTTATTGTCAATTGTACAAAGAGAAGTTTGGGTGCAATAATGAAGATAATAACGAGACAAATTAAAATAAGTATTGCATGTTATGTGGTCTAGGATATACCCTTTTCTTGTAATAGGACAACAGTAAGGTTGAATTGGATAGTAGGAGCCATACATGGACACAATCAATCCTCTTTTGTTTTGTTGTAATTAGAAACTAGGGAAGCTTGTAAAAAAACATATAATCTTGAACGTTTTGTAAGTAGTTTAATTAATACTCCGTATAAATTATCGAAAACATCTAAATGCTTTAGACTAAAGGGTTTTTGCACTATTTTTTTATGGCCGTTTTATTATAATCATGAACGTTCCTAAAATTCGAATCCATGATCATGGGCGAGTTTATAGTTGTAGGAGTGGGGGGTTCTATGTCCCCGCGAGTTTATAATCATGAACGTCCTTAAATATCCAAATTGTATAAAACATTACTAAATTTACGGATAGAATTCCATATATTCATAAAATTTATAGTTTATTTAGGTAAACCACTAAAGTAACTTTAAAATATAATTATCGTTGAAAAAAATTTCAGGGACCCCATTAGATTTTCATCCTGAATTTGTCACTGCTTATGACCTCTCCATATCCCATGATCTAAAGATATAGGGTGAACAGTTGAACTATGTCAGCAATTTCAATAAAAAGAAAAAAACAAAATTTTATGATGATACCATTTTTTTAAGTTTTTTTTTTTTTTTTTTCTTTTTTTTTAACGGCGAAGAAGATATGTATTAGAAATCAATAACTTCATCAAAACGATGAAAGTTATCTTCCAAAAAGTACAATGAAACAAATGGAAAATACGAAATACAACATATTGAAAGCAATACAATAGACAATAGACTAGTGACAAAGAAAATATGGGTTTTGCTCCCAAACGTGTGTTTGAAGTCCATGAACGAGCTTAAGATTAGTAGCTCAAAGAAACACTTTAAGAATAATATTCCTAACCACGATTGAACGGCAAATGAATTTCTTGTTGAAGATAATATCGTTCCTTGCCATCCAAATGGCCCATATAGTCGCGGGCCCGATCAATTTCCAAAATCTCGAAGCCTTTATGCCCATTCCATAGAAGCAATCGAAGGAAAAATCAACAATGGAGCCCGGGATGACCCAACGTATGTTCCACCATCTAAATAAATCGTTCCAAATAGCCGATGACCATTTACAATGAAGAAGTAAATGATCAACACTTTCAACATTGTTCATACACCAAATACATATTCATCTTTAAGAATAAGCCCATCGACCCAAGTGTCGTACCAAAATAAAATGCTTGCCTCATCACCTAATACCTAATTCCAAACATTAGGGCCAACAATACAGTGAGCTGAATCAATACCTTGGAGGTTTATCAAATCTTTCCACACTTCGCTTAAAACGGGTTGATCAACGACCTTCACGATGGTTTCTTGAATAGCTAGGAAGTTAACTTGAGGCGATTAACTAAAGATCCCGCCAAACGACCTCTTGACTTATTACCAAGGCCTCGTATGTTCCATGAGGCGAGCCTCATGGTTTTGTTGCTTTAATGGGAGCGTCGTCATCGGTCATATTACCCATGAAAATCCCAAAATTATAAAGCTCTTCTTTGTATGCTGACATTTTGGAACCGCCATGCTTGTCTTCGTTTAAATTAAGCTTCTGACAATTTATTTCACTGGAAGTGTCGAAGACATTGGATAAATCATGAATGTTATCGAGCCAAGTGCTCCCATCTTTTTTGTCACTTTTTTTTTTTTGAACTTTTGGTTGAAGAAAAACTTCTTTGGAGCCACTGGACTGATTGCAACGGGCTTTAATCTCACTACATGAATCGCGACAGGCGGAGCTTATGCATTTATCTTCATTAATGGGTGGAGAAATTGGTTTGGATAAGAGTTTTTCAACAAAAGTTGATTTGGGATCAGTAAGGTTGATAACAGGAGGCGTGTTTTTTGCTGAGGAAAGAGGTAAATTGGGAAGGGGATTTGGAGGGGAGAGGTATAGTCTTTTTCATTTAAGTTAAAAGATGAATTTTTTTTTTAAGTTGAGAGAATCTTGATCTAAAATTTTTAACCTCACACATCGAACCATCATATATCGAGCTATCCACTCCGATATCTACACGTGTCATATCACAAATGCCACGTAGGATCACTCATTCACTCCATTTGTTCGTTAAACTCAAAGGACAGCAGACTGCTATATCAAATTATGTCAACGGACAAACCAAGGACAACTAACAACCAATCTTCAACCGTCAGATCAAAATCCAACGGTCCAGAATCAACCTTCTTGTCACTAATATAAACCCACTCTCCTTCCATTTCTCCAACTGTTATTTCACACTACAAACACACCAACCCGGAACATATCAAAACGCCATCGTTTTATCCTAACGATGGCGTCGGTTTCTCTTAACGCTTCCGTTAATGTAAGGCTCCGTCCAGTCCCTATCTCCAATCGCCTTCTATTTCCACCGTTAAGTCTTAACAGATCGTTAAATCTCAACAAACCGTACGGTAAACACGGTCATCACAATCTCCGGTCCGCATCTCTTAATTATCAATTACCATTACTTAAATCACTCAACCGAAACCCTAATTTCACCGTAAAAGCATCCGCAGCTTCCGTTCCGGCGAAACCGGATCCGGCGCCGGCTCCAGTACCATGGCAAGGAGCGGCAATGAAGCCGTTACTTGCTTCAATCACTATTGGAGTAATTTTGTGGTTTGTTCCGGTACCGGACGGTGTATCGAAAAACGCATGGCAGTTATTAGCTATATTTTTAGCAACGATTGTTGGAATCATTACACAGCCGTTACCGTTAGGTGCTGTTGCGTTAATGGGATTAGGTGCGTGTGTGCTTACTAAAACCCTAACTTTTGCAGCTGCATTTTCAGCTTTCGGTGATCCGATTCCGTGGCTAATTGCTCTTGCGTTCTTCTTCGCTAGAGGATTTATTAAAACTGGATTAGGTAATCGAATTGCGTATCAGTTTGTTAAATTATTCGGTAGCTCATCGTTAGGGTTAGGGTATAGTTTGGTGTTCAGTGAGGCGTTATTAGCGCCTGCGATTCCGTCTGTTTCGGCTAGAGCAGGGGGGATATTTTTACCATTGGTTAAGTCATTGTGTGTTGCTTGTGGAAGTAATGTAGGTGATGGAACTGAACATAAGTTAGGGTCATGGTTGATGTTAACTTGTTTTCAAACGTCGGTTATTAGTTCGTCTATGTTTTTGACTGCTATGGCTGCGAATCCGTTGAGTGCTAATTTGACGTTTAATACGATTAAACAAACGATTGGTTGGACTGATTGGGCTGTGGCTGCGATTGTGCCTGGAATAGTTTCGTTGATTGTTGTGCCTCTTGTTTTGTATATTATTTATCCTCCATCGGTTAAGAGTAGCCCTGATGCGCCTAAGCTTGCGAATGAGAAGTTGGAGAAAATGGGTCCCATGACAAAGAACGAAATCATCATGGCTGGAACTTTGCTTCTTACGGTATGATGACTGATTAACTTTGTACGGTTAAAGTAATGCATTTTAGTAATAACTGTTATTTTAGGTTTTGAATGCATATTTTAGTGGCTTGACTATGTTTTGAGTTAAACAGCACCAGCTTTCACCTGGGCTTTGCATTTGGGTAATTTGAATGGGATAATATGAATGTAAATATTATTAGTTAATTAATATGGTTATTTGTGCATATTGTTGTACTAACTGAACCATGGTATGCATGTTTCATATGCTAGTTGTATATTGGCTTGTAGTATGCATGCTGTTAACACCTATTTCCTTATGAGGTAAGGCTTAGTATGTCAACAAGAGACTAGAAGTGATCTAGCTTTTAGGAGGGCGGAGTGTTGCCGATTGATTTTTACCCTCGGGAAATAATCCCTGCAGACCCGGTACACAAGTGTAGAAACTTGTGGGGTGGCTTAATCAATCTGTCGTCCGTAGAGCGTAAGAGTGCTAGCCGGATGACTTCTAGTGAGAGAAGGTAGAGAGAGAAAGAGAAGTGAAGTCTCAGCTCTCAAAGTTGTCAGAATATCTGAACTTGTGTAAAATGACGACCCAAGGGGTCTATTTATAGTGTCAGATCTACCAGATTTGTTTGGGGACACGTGTCGAATGATGATACGTTCTGTTACATGTGCTCCGAAATTTATGCTAAATGCGGCGCTCTCCGGCCAGGGCTTATGCGCTAGGTGGCCTTCAGGGCTTACGCATGACGGAGAAGCCTGTACAGCGGAGAACGCTGGACGGACAATATCCACAAAACTGTTGTTTCCAGCCTTCCTGATGCTACTTTTATGCAACCATTATGCCTTTTATGTGTGTATACGATAGGATACACCATTACATGCCAAAGTATATGTCACATTCCACTTTCTGTGGGCCACTTAAAGAGAAGTTCAAGGTGTTAGTACTCTTCTAGTAGGACCCATTACTAAAAGATATGCATCTTCTTACTCAAATTCTTTGAATAATTTAACCTTTATCTCAAAAGTTTGAATTGTCGAGTTTCTTGTCATAACATTTATACTATGTTACGAGTATTGTAAGCTAGTTTCTGCTAGTAGCACAAGGATGTTTATATGTATGTTTAGACAAAAGAGTGGTCACTGTTGTAAAACTCCTAGGTTAATGCCGAAAACCCCCCTATTACTCCTTTTAGGAACCGGCCGATTCGATATTCTAAAATCCGAGTAAATAATTGGTCAATGGGTTGAATTTGAATTTAGGTGGTCAAACTCGGATTTAGACTGTCAGAATCGGTCAAAGTTAATATAGGTCAATATATATTTATGAATTTAAATAGAATTTTAGAGTTCTTGAACAAATGAAGATTATGTTTATGTTTTTAGACAATTAAGTTAACGTTTATGTTTATTTTTATAGATTTCTTATATTTACACATAAAATTTTGAAATTTATAATTTAAATGTATAAAAGTCCAATCCAATTACTCCCTGACTTGCCGTGTACTTCCTCAAATGACCCGACCGAGTAATCCTCGAGTAGCGATTTTTGTAACCTTGACAATGGTCTATATTCTCATTACTTAGAGGCTGTTTATTTTTATTTTATATTTGGGGAGGGTCTCTGATTCCACGTCTTCTACAAACAGACCATTTTTCAGATTAAGTGACAAAATAAGTGACAAAGAAACAACAATTTTACTTACTGAATTAAGAGCAGTTTACTTTTTTTTTTTTTTTTTTTTTTTTTTTGAATTTTCCTCTGTTTCCATTTGCCTCTTATTCTGGAGGCGTGTATGATTCCATGCCTCCTGGAACAGACCAATTTTTCAGATTAAGTGACAAAGAAACAACAATTTTACTCACTGAATTAAGAGCTGTACAGAAACAGACCATTAAGTGGTAAGTAAACCGGCCCTAAGCCTCTTTAAGGGTTAGTTCCATGTGATATATGATGAACTTAAAAATAGAAAAAGACTATAGAACATACATAATGTTATATGTTCTACATAGTAGTATATCTTACTGCAGATTATATCCTTAAATACAATACATTATAGAGTACACCAATAGATTCTTGAATATCTAGAGCTACAAGTTCTTTTAATATCATTATATCCAATATTTGCTTATTCTGCAAAAAGTGTCTTGCTTGATACGGTTCTTGAGTTTATGTAGTTTTACGATCTGCTTAAAAGTCAGAAATATATGAGTAAAAAATATCTCCCCTTATGATTTTGATGATTGAATTAGGTTGGGCTATGGATATTTGGAGGGATGCTTGGTGTTGATGCTGTAACAGCAGCTATTCTTGGACTGTCTGTTCTTCTAATAACTGGAGTTGTGACATGGAAGGAATGTTTGGGTGAAGCAGTTGCCTGGGATACACTTACATGGTTTGCTGCACTCATCGCAATGGCTGGGTACCTTAACAAATACGGTCTCATCTCCTGGTTTAGTCAAACAGTTGTCAAGGTACGCACGTCATTAGTTCAACGTTTATTTTTGCTAGAAACGAGTAGCCAAATGAGTGGGCTGGGCAGGTTGGGTTACCCATTATGGTCGATGCGTTTTTGTACAGTATTTTAGTGCATAATAATATGATTACAATAGCATAGAGGTGGCAAAATGTCATGTCTAGGTGACAGGTCGTCATAGGTGCTTTTTGGCACGGATTGTGTTGTTTTTGAGTTGAAACACTTTTTGTTAAAGGTTGCAAAAGATTAATTTGCTCACTAATATTTCTAGATTTATAGATATTGATTCAAATGATTTGCTGCATATATGTACAGTTTTTGTTAAATAGAACCAAGTTTGTAAACGTCGCGAGCCGGGACAAGTCAGTCGGGACCTTGGAGGGTCGAGTCTTGCGTTGACCAACGTTGTTTTTTAGTAAAAAATAAATCAAACATATATTTGTTACACATACATATACCGAACATAAAACATAAGTATTTCAAAATTAGATATATGACAAAAAATCTAATTTTAAAAAATTTAAAGATTTTGACTTGACTTTGACCTGTCTCGGCCCTACTTTGACCTGACTTTTAACGAGGTGAGTCAGAACGGGCTAGTCACCAAGCTGACGTCACGGCCGACTTTTATGACAGTGAATAGAACCTAGTAATCCATTATTAAGTAAGCTAGAAGATATTGGCTCATCTATTATTGTACATTGGGGCAGAGGGGCACCTTGCCCCCGGTGGATTTGAAATTTTCAGGTTTAAAATTTGAGTTTGCCACCAAAAGCCTCCAGATTTTGCCCCCAACCCAAAAGCCCATGACCCAAAAGGTTGTATTTGTATGGAAGAATGGTAGAAATTTTTTTACAGTGAATGTGAACGTTTTAAAAAAAAAAAATTCGCCCCCGGTGAAAAAAAATTCTTTTTCCGTCACTTCTTGTATAGTCTCATCTCCTACAAACTACTGAATTGTTCAAGGACGTCCTCTCATATATCTTTATTTTTTATTTAAAGATTTCCTCCAATAGCAATAAACATAACCAAAACGCAAACATAAGA
Source organism: Rutidosis leptorrhynchoides (assembly GCF_046630445.1). Classification (NCBI taxonomy): domain Eukaryota; kingdom Viridiplantae; phylum Streptophyta; class Magnoliopsida; order Asterales; family Asteraceae; genus Rutidosis; species Rutidosis leptorrhynchoides. The sequence goes on from NC_092343.1 coordinate 315,955,181, forward strand.
AACATTGTATTTTTTCTGCAGTTTGTAGGTGGGCTAGGTCTGCAATGGCAAGCATCTTTCGGCATCCTCGTTCTTCTATACTTCTATTCCCACTACTTCTTCGCAAGTGGGGCCGCTCACATTGGTGCCATGTTCACCGCCTTTTTATCAGTTGCCAGTGCCCTTGGGACCCCACCATTATTTGGAGCCATGGTTCTTGCATTCCTCTCTAACCTCATGGGCGGGTTGACCCATTACGGAATCGGGTCAGCACCCGTATTCTATGGAGCCAACTATGTCCCTCTTGGCAAATGGTGGGGCTACGGGTTCCTTATTTCAGTAGTTAATATCATCATATGGCTTGGTGTCGGTGGTGTTTGGTGGAAGTTTATTGGCTTGTGGTAGACTCAAAAAAAATCTAACCAAATTGTCTCGGTATCGAATCTGGTTGTGAGATTTTTCTTGAGATTCTTTCATTTTGCAAATAATTTTTTTTTTCATATGTTGGGAGGCTTGTGTAGGTTAAGATGGTATACATGCCTTGAGGCTGATTTATATTTAAACTTGGTATCTATTTACCCTTAAAAGTTTTGGTGGTTTAACATAATCTTTGTAATGAATTCTTGCATCATCATGTATACTTTATGTATGTAACCTACATATACTTGGATTAGTTCTATGTTTATCTTGTATTCCCTTCATCAATTTGATGACTTCGCGAGATTAGAATGCTCTAGTGTTGCAGAACTCGGAATTATTTGGTAAGTACTCAGTTTTTGCAGTTCGGGGACTATTCCGCGAGCACTCGGTCAAAACTAAGATCGACCAAAACTCGGATCATTCGTAAAAATTGGTCAAAGTCAAACTTAGTCAACATCCGGAGTACTTTCCGATTTGCGAGTACTCTATAAAAAGTCTCGACCAAGTACTTTCTGAGTAGCGATTTTTGGAACCTTGCAATGCTCATTATAAGTTGGGCTTATGGATACGCGTACTATTAGATAAAAACCCGCGTATACAGAGTGGAGTTTAAAACTAGATTTACATGGTACAAACCAAGAAACCTAAAACATATCAACTGCTATACACTAGCGTATGAGGTAGAGCAAGGAATTATTGTTCTAATATACACAGTTATGATATCAATTTTCGATTATGGGACGATATTCTATGGACAATAATGAATCTATCCGTTTCAATAAATCTATGCCGTACCCTTGAGAAAACACCATGGTCCTGTTCTTGTTCCTATCCTGCAAGAACACATGATAATAGAACTTGATGATGTTTGGTCGATAAGATTAGACAGTAAATGAGTAATATCTGATTCTGTTTAAAGCATGTCAACAATATAATAAAAATGAACATGCAAATGTACCTCCAAAATCCTGCAAATGCTCTCAAACTCATGTATAATGTAAGAGCAACCCATAGTCCAACAAATCCATGGCTGGAGGCGACTAATATCGATAAAATGCTAATTATAGCAACCAGAACCTGAGTTACAAAATTCAAAAAATTCGGTCATCAATAATGTTGGTCTTTTTTTTTTTTTTTTTTTTTTTTCTTTCTTTTTTACAAATATTAGACCTAAAAAATGATAGTGAACGAATTGGTGAACGAATTGGAAATAGACAAATACAAACTTAGAAGTCACAATGAGTATACCATAGAATATGCAGCATATGCAAAATCAGATGCTCCAAAGTTAACACCGTCGAAAACAAATGCTAATGCGTTAATCGGTTGAGTTGCAGCAACAAACTGATACATAATCGTATTGAATATTTTTACTTTGCATAAAGAATCAAACAGAAATGAGAAAAATAGTTTTTGTGAAGCAACAAATACCGGTATCCCGATGCTTATAAGATGAAGAACTCCAACGTCTTTGGTAAACAATCTTGCGCCAAATTGTAATCCGACTCCTAAAAGTACAGCCAAGGCTACCCCAAGTACCAGACCTAACTGCATCACCAATTTTTACCATCAGTTGAGTAAACATTTTCGCTGCTTTAGTTTTTAGTTTCGCGTTTCAGTTTCAGTTGTTGTTGTTGAGTAAACAATGTGCAGAATTGGGTTTTGTTGTTGTTGTTGTTTCGGTTTTCAGTTTTCAGGCGTTTCAGTTTTCTGTCAGGTTTCGACACGACCCAACCCATTTAAACCCCAAGTACTATACATAAGTGAAACACGAAACTAAAAACTGAAATTGCGAATCATGAAACTTTGAATAACGGGTCTCGTTCCCACCGAACCCATTTAAACCCGACCCATTTTAATCCGTCTAACAAATCTGACCCATTTGACCCATGACCCCTTTCGACCCATTACCCAACCTGATCCATTTGGATCCGTTCAAAAATTAGAACCCGTTGACCCATGACCCATTTTAACCCAAAACCGTTTTGACCCGTTACCCAAACCTACCCAACCTGACCCGTTTGCTAGGTATATTATATAGTATAGGTGTTATTTCAACCCATTTACTATTAAATTGATGAACTCTGTTTATTGTTCGGCTCCTCGGATTCTACATAACAAATTTTTGTCATCATGTCACGTAAGCAACATGCTGACACATAAAACATACCTGCAAAACTCTTGAAGCGGTTGCAGTGACCTTCTCGTAGTCCATTCTTGCAAACGCACTTGCAAGTATAGCCTTCAAATAAACGATGAACGATATGTAAATCATAGAACTTAAAAGTTGGTATGGTTATAATGTTTAATGCTGACCTGTCCAGCGACAGCTAAACCGTCTGCTAAAAGTGAAGTTGCAAGCCAAACTTGCAAACAAACTTGAAACGCAGCCATTGTCGTTGATCCTTGTCTTGCAGCCATCGATGCAGCTAACGTCACACAGAATGTTACAGCCATAACTCTCATTAACAATAGAAAACCTATCAAACACATAATCGAAAACAAAATTTGAAAATTATATGATTTATAAGTATAACCAAACTAAATACCATTAACAAAAATAGTTATGTTATCTAAAGAAGTAAAGAACCACCATTTTTAGATATACACCACTAAATGTTCATCAAAGTGTTGTAGTGTACAATGCTTTAAACCATATTTAGTGATGTATAGCTAAAAAAAAATAGTGGTGTGAGGATCTATCACCATTTTATACAAACTCACCATTCTTGAGAAATCGACCAAATTGAAGGTGCTTAGAATTAGGCGGTACAAGATCGATCTTTTGTACTAATTTCCAAAACAATATTATCGAGATCAAGTACCTAGAGTAAAAACCGTCAAAACATTTCATGATAGAACAATTTGGGCCGTTTTAACCGAAGAACAAAACACAAATTGTAGACGAACTTACTGAGACATAACATGAGCGATGGCCGCACCACGAACCCCAAGACCAAAAACAAAAATAAATATTGGGTCCAAAATGATGTTTGTCACATCTCCTGCAACTAAAAAACAACCAAAAAAATCTTGTTATTAATTGTTACATGAATTTAAAATTTAACGAGGGTAATTTCGTCATTTCACTTACCAGTGGCGTACAATGGTGTTTTCGTATCTTTAAAACCACGATACACTCCTTGCATCGCTAATGAAAGCAGAACGGCTGGAGCACCAAGCGACCTTAGCTTTAAATATTGTTGCGCAGGGGGTAACATTGGAGAGTCCTATATATGTAACAGTAATAACTAACCTGTACCACACAAAAAATAATAAAAAGGAAATGTTTCGCGTTATTATGATTATGTACTTTTTTACTTACAGATTTAATCCCCATAAACCCCAACACGGGTTTCGCTCCAAGAATCAGAAATGCAGCTTGTAAAAACCCCAAAATGCCCCCAATGATTAAAGCAGATGAAGCTGATGGTATCTGCTTCTTCTTGTAGCTCGATACTATTGACTCCATATCTAACGACTCAAACTCTACTCATAAAAAAAAAAAAAAAAAAAAAACCGTTACAGTACATGTGTAATAAAAAAAAAAAAGTGGATATATATAAATATGAAATAAGTATTAATTTGTGACATACTATTAGTTGTGTTATCATGTTGGAGCAATGTTTTGTTTTCGCTATGAATAGGGGGCCCTTGCATTTCCAAATTTTCGTTACTTGAATTCGAGAGGGCATCTTCTTCAGCTACAAAAGAGGTTGTAATGCTTACTAGAGGAAATATTGCGATGCGTGATACTTGGTTGAATACTGCTATCGACACTCCTACTGCAGCAAGCTCTACCGCACCTGAATTATATATTTATTTATTTGATTTTAGATGTTTTGTTACAATTTATTTTGTATTTTTCTTGTTAACTGATCATTGTTATTTTAGAAGTATATCTAGGAACACACTAGAGTATATGATCATACTGTTGTATATATACATACTTGAATATGTTCTTTGCATATTTAAGAATGATAGTGGTTACTTTGTGACAATATGAAAATTAAATGTTGCAATTTGAAGAGAGTGAAATTACCAATTTGACCAATGAAGGCTGTGTCAACAAGAGAAGCAATAGGGTCAGCTGTTAAAGCCAATGCAGCTGGTAATGCAATTTTGGCTATTTCTATGCCAAGCTCATCCATTTTTAATGCAAACCTGCAATTTCAACTATAATTTCAATCACTAGCACCAAAAGTTTAGAAAATAGCTTCTAAATTACTATGTAAATGATAAAAGATGTCAGCTAAAAAGTCTTTCAAAATACTATTAATACATACAAATTGGTACCAGTTTTGGATAGAATGAAATTCATAGAATGACTTGAAACTTTGGAAATGCAACTGCCCCCTATTAAATGTGAAAACAAATATTGGCACCAAGTTTGAAGAGGGCGTCTAGTTTTGCTCAGATGTACGAGGCCTAATCGGATTTTATGTTGTGCGATGTTTGAACTAAGACTTTTTTGAAGTTATCATAACACCAACTACCAGTGGGCTATCTTAATCGATTGTTTATGACTTAAGACTCTTTTTAAGGGTGAAATTATTCTAATGACATGATTATGATGATGCCAAAGTAAATCCTCATTTACATTTGAGTGCAATTAAGTTTATGCATAGCTAAATTTATAATAATAATAATAATAATAATAATAATAATAATAATAATAATAATGATGATGATGATGATGATGATGATGATGATGATGATGATGATGATGATGATGATGATGATGATGATGATGATGATGATAATAATAATAATAATAATAATAATAATAATAATAATAATAATAATATAAAAAATTCTCACCTGCTCATGCTTATTTCATGTGTTTATTACTTGTAAAATAAGTAAATACATAGTTTTCGGAAAAATAATAAGCAATCACAAACACTCCTTAATAAAACTATCAATCCCATAATATTTATATTTTATATTTATATTTGATTATTTTTTCTATGTATATAGATAACAAATAGATAAGTTATATAAAAGTAAAACTCTAAACTAGTTAGACGTTGAGCGTTCAAGCCCGTTAGGAGTCATGCATATATTTGTGGATAGATTGGTGTGTAAGTCTACTTTTTTTTTTTTTTTTTTTTTTTTTTTTTTTAAAGGAATAAATATCACTCCATTATTTGTAGTAAATGGAAAGGTACGTACCTAGCATCTTTAAAGAAAATGGACATTCCATATGGACTTCCATCATGTTTCTCAGCCATGACCCTTTGAATGGAGGGCAAATTTGTCAATTCACATACAAACAGATGCTTCCTCCATTGATTTTCCTGCAAGAACCAAAATTGATCAAAGAACATGAAACATGAAAAACACACTTGAAATCCATATTCATTTAATAAAAAAATTGTGAAGATATTTATATGGAGTTGGTTTTTTTTAGGCTAACGGGAAACATGAGTAATTTTTACTAGATATACGCAGTGTATATGAAAACGTATATAGTAGCAGGTTGGATTAGCCAAAAACATGAAATGCAAAAACAGAAACAGGAAAAAATTAAGGTAAACATTAAAAATAATTGCCTGATGTTTCTTGTATTCTCTTTTCTTTTTAATGGAATTCTTGGCGGATCGGAAAAATAAAAACTGGAAAAAGTAACAAATATATGATAACTTTAGAAAAGTTTGATGGTGAAGGTGATAATTAAAAATCAGCAGTTGAAGAGAGTGTTTTTGTAGTTAAAAAGACATAGACTTGTAACAGATTATATTGTTAAATAAAACTAGGAGAGATTATAAGAAAGAAGGTTGTAGACCCTTTAGTCATGGTTGAGATTCCCTCGTTTCAACATCAAATATTTATCACCATGAGTAATGGTAAGTAGGACTAGTAGCTATTAATTGTACACTTGTATTTATTATTATTATTTTTTTAATATATTCTTCTTACACTACAATCTAAGTTTGTAAAAGTATATATTGTCCATCATATACTACAAAATACGAAGAGAAAGTTGTTAACAAAATTTGACCGATCACTTGATCAAGAATTAGCAAAGAATTTAGTGCACAAGTCAGCTATTGGTGTGAGATTAAAGTCTATTTAAACCTTCCAAAGTGAGATACCTAAATTCGCTTGTAGTACAGCATTAGGAGTTGAATTCCGTGTGAAAATCCTACTTTTTGAAGATTGGAACACTTGTAAATATGATCCCAAGGTATGTGTTCGGATCTGCAAGATAAAGTTCGGTTGAAGTTTAACATTTCCTAATAGTCTTGAAAAATTGCATTGTAGGAGCAAGATTGAAGAAAACTACCTATATGGATATGAGGTTTTGCCGCTTCAAGAAAGCTTTGGACTTAGTTTTCGATATGTTCATGCATCAATTGGGACACATAGCTTGTAAAGTGCCAGGTTCAAATGTTAGAAAGTACGAAACTGATGTGTATATTATCTTTATGTTTTCAAATGGATTGATGGGTTCAAACGTTACGAACACCCTAATTTTCGAATTCTTAGAATGTGTAATATACTAGGTGGAAGTGAAATTCCTAGAATATTTCCATTGATGCATTGGTTTGACTGTTTGTTTACATTTGAGTAAATCAAGAATAAAACTAAAATGGGGAGGATTTGTTAGTGATTTTAGTGTAATCAAATGAATCATTTTGGTGTACTGAATTTACTAGGTTGAAACTGAAAGCAATCTCTAATACTCTAGAACGGATTTGGAGAGTATGGAGTACACGTCCGCCAAAGCGTTAAAGAGATTACTTGAGTTGGGTTTTAGTGTGTGATGAAACAAACTAAGTTTGGTTGTCCAGGCATAAGGTGCGCCGCAGTTGGATGGTGCGCCGCACCGTATAACGGGAAAGGAACGTGTTGGTAATAGAAATTTTTGGTAGGTTAAGGTGCGCCACTAAAACGTCTTGTCAAATATCACGTGACAATCAACGTTTACCAGGTCCCACAGCTCGGTCATTACCTCTATATGATCATTTGAAATAAACCTTTGCATTCATTTTTATTAATGAAGATTCCCAAAGATGGAAATCTAAATAAGTAGTAAGTTTTAAAGATAACAAACATATAAAGTATGCTGATATAAACGCCAACTAAAAACCATAACTAAAAACCGTGACATGATATAATGTATAAAAACTTGAATGTAAAGTATTGTTTTCTAAATCTGCTACACCATATGCAGACCTCTAAACACCAGCGGAAACAAATAATCAATTATATACCTGAGAATAAAACATGCAAGAAAATGTCAACAATAATTTTGGTAGTTATACGTTTAGTATAACGAATAATATTTGATTAGACTACAAGATTTTATATTTGGAAACATTTAATAATAAATAACATTATACTTCCATGAGCACTTGGTAACCCAACTTAACTCAACATTATTACCCTTAGTATAGACAATACATTGTGACAAGTGTATTAAGATGAAGTACTATGCAATCCATTTAAGACTAGCACGACTAGCACAGAATGAGGCGGTTAGGCCCGATAGATATATCAATAGGATTCGCGCCCACTGGTGTCATAAACCAGTAGTTAGAGGTTACCAAATTAGGGTATATTTTGTCACAACTCATATAGAATATTTTGAACACTTGTGTCTAACATGTATGAATAAAAGCATGTATTCTCATCCCAAAATATTTAAAAGATTAAAAAGATTTAGAAAGGTGAGACTACAACTCACCTTAGAGTGCACAGAAGATATAACACACGTACATGAATAATAATAGATCAAAGATGATCTTCACTCCAACATAATTACGAAAGTAAGTAAAAATCTAACTTAGGTCAAGTTAATGCATGATAGTCCTAGTATTTGAAGTGGATTTAGGATTTGGTGACAAAAGATTTGATTAAGTTAAAGTATTTAGTATACTTTCTATTTTTAATAAGATTATATTTTATGAAAGTTTATATTTATAGTAAATTTCCATGTTTACAAAGTTTCTATTTTTAAAAAATATCGTTATTTAGAAAGTCAACTTAAGTCAACTGAAACTCAAACGAGAATGTCAACTGAAAAGCCAACCAAGTCAACCTAAGTTAACTTTGATATTTTAATTCAACGAAAAGTAAATTTCAGGTAGGATTTAAAACTCATGGAAATTTGATTGTACAATTTTTATGGCGTCTCAATTTTATTTTATATATTAAATTTTTTTTCTTAATTATTGGCCGGAGGTCCACTCGGAAACAATCTCTTTATCCGTTGAATAGAGAGAGGGATGAATTTCTCTACTTTTGAGAGTGTTTTCACTCTGGGTGGAGAAATGACTTGTCTTTATTCTCGAATATGGAAAGGATTGTCTACATCTCACCTCCTCCATACACCACTTACGTGGTATTGGGTTTTGTTGTTGTTGTTGTTGTTGTTGTTGTTGTTGTTGTTGTTGTTGTTGTTGTTGCTGCTGCTGCTGCTGTTGTTATTGTATAATACTATTTGACATAATATATGTATTTATTTCTATATAGTATAAGTTTAATGAAATTAAATTAATTTCATTAAGTTATCATAAGTTTAATGATATAATAGATATAATTTAAGTATTTAATTTAATTAGTAATTAAATATTAATTACATCATTAGTATTTTAAATTAATAATAAGATATTAATTATATTATAAATTTTTAATTGAATTATTATATCATAAGTATTTAAATATGTTGGTTGAATGTGGATTAATGCACTAAACGGTAAACTTAAGTATGATTAACCAAAGAATATGTTTTGATGATGACACATACATATGCATAAGTGATGACTGACATCTTAACATAAAACACGCAAGGTCACAAATCCATACTTTATCTTGCAACGACCAAGTCAAACATAGGTTAAAGAATGAAATTAAAACTTCAGCTAAACACACGGTCGAGGTACGGTCGACCGCATAGTCAACCATGAAAACCCAAACTGAATTGCAACGCAGTTTTGTGAAAACAAGTTGCACGGTCGCCACCACGGTCAACCGCAGTGCGACCGCAGTTTTCTCTGTTATCATTTTCGACCAAATAAAGTTTGACTAGTTTCCGACATCTATAATTCATGAAACCTTTCTCAACATGCTTAGAATAGATGCCTTCTTCATACTCAACCGAGGTTTGGTCATAAAAACACTAATTGTGATTAATTGCGCCTAATGACATCTTAATGACAAATTAACCAAGATTAGGCATAACACATAAGTGTTAATCGACAACTTGAAATCTTAATTCTTATCTAGATATCCTTAGTATGATCATCAAGTACCAACACACTTAAGCCAATGTCACTAGAACAATGATTGCTATTAGAAAAGACTTAGTGATTAATTAAGGCTAAATGAGGAACAATGCTCTCAAGATTAACTAGTAATGACTTGTAGTCCTAAAACACACTTAGATACATTTAGGATGGTCACCAAGTCCTAACTAGAGATTGCTCTTCCCTTGTGCATGTGTTTGACATTAATGTGTGCTTACACATTAATCATGTAATGTGTCATATTGCACATTAAACTTATTAAGTGCTTAAATTATAAGTTATGCAAGTATCTATATGATTGATCCTAGAATAACTATCTCTTGCTATGTGAGTATTACTTGCTACTTGCCAATATGCTTAATACTCTTAAACTTGTCAACTTGATTAATATGTTTGCTATGTGCTCATTAGTTAGGATTCAAGTAACTAACCTACTCCAATAGATTAAGTGTAAAATGGTTCACAATGAAAGTATAGTAAATTGTCTATTTGATCTAGTCTAAGTAACTAAGGGTGATTGCTTTTAACTTAACTTTGATGTCTCTACATGCTTCATGATTATCTTATAGAGACATTGTTCAATTAATCTCTAACTAAACTTAAAAAGAACATGACTTGTGATTAATTGAAACTAGGAAGTTAATGACATAGTGACTAGTCTTTAGAATTGAACCAAATACATTAATGTGACTAACTAAGTCTTGACCAAACTGAAATTTCCCTAAATATCAATCAAGACACTTCTCCAAGAATGTTGGGTTTGCCACTTTTGAAATGATTAGTCACTTTCATGCATTAAGACCAAATCTCACACACTTAATGCATATAGTACTTGTATAGGATGTTTGGTTTCTTTTGCAGGTGCTAGAAGGAGTAAAGGTGCCAAAATATGGTGTTCAAATTTGAGTCAAACGGCTATACAACGGATACCTAATTTGGACTGGAGCACGCACGGTCGCACCACGGTCGACCGTGCAGGCAACCGTGTGTCAACGGCTATTTTTTGAATCTCACTATAAAAGGCAAACATTTAAGAGCATTAGAAGCTGACCCTCTTGCATATTTCAAAGGCTTATCTCCAGTGATCATAAGTGCATCAATTACTACTCAAATGTGATCAAGCAAGAGAAGATTCTATGATCTTATAGATATAGAATTGGGTTGTTGTAAACTCACTAATCAAAATCATTTATCTTGTGAGTTTACTTAATGTAATTTATGTCCTAGTATTATGTTAGGATCATCATTGCAAAGTGTATAAGTCTTGTAACTTCAATTAGTAGAAGCATAGGCTAGCTTAGTGATCCACTTCTTTAAAGGGACTTAGGAAGTTGATTAATCTTATTTGGAGATTAATACTTGTCCAAGGTGAAGACAAGTTGATCTAGGTTGGAGTTAATCTTTCAAAGGGATAGAAAAATTAGGTTTGTTGTCTACCAAAGAAGTTGAAGACTTGTAAATCGGATCTCCACCGGGTTTGGAGAAAAGTGCTTAGTGAAGCAACAAATCCCGATTAGTGTAATCGGGGAGTGGATTAAGGTGGATTAGTTAACATCCACCCGAACCACTATAAATCCTTGTGTCTCTGTTCTTTACATTACTTCATTGATCATTTTGAACATATACACTACACACATCAAGTTTGAGTTGAGTTAGTTGATCAAAGTAAAATCGAATTTGGCAATCAATCGAAAAAGTGTTAAAAACGTATTAAGTAACTATTCACCCCCCTCTAGTTACTTACATTTGGTATCAGAGCGGTTGCTCAAATCATTGCATTACAAATGATCGTGAAAGCGTCAAAATTCGTTTTGTGCAAAAACTTGAGTCAACGATTCTCGGATCAACTCAAACTATGGGATACTTGGAAGAATTGGTGAAAGAAGCACCAATCTTTGATAAGATGAATATTGATGTGTGGAAATTAAGATTTGAGTCTTATCTCAAATCTAAGGATTACTACTTGTGGAGAATAATCAAAGTAGGAGACTTTGTACCACAAGCTAGTTCAAGGCTTGTGAAGTCAACATTTCAAAACAATGATGTTTTGAAACAATTTGATGCAATTTCACTACTTCATGGAATTCTTCCTAGTGAAGAAAGGTTAAAGATAATTTCATGTGAAAGTGCTAAAGAATGTTGGGATTCACTATGTTCTCAAGAAGATTTAAACTCTAGAAGTTTAAAGGGTAAAGGAATTGGGAAGGATTTGGAAAAGGTTGGTGATTCTCAAGCAAAAGGGTTGGATGAAAATGAAGACTTTTGCCTCATGAGTTCTTTGAATGATTTGGATCAAGATGGTCAAAGTGAAGAAGAGGTTGAATCTCCATTCAAAGAAGATAACGTCTCAAGCATGGATTGCAATGAGACACATGTATTCTATCCTTCTAATTATGAAGAATTGTTAGATGATTACAAGACCATTAAATTTGTGTATGATAGTAGTCGCAACAAAGTAAAACTTTTGGAGAAATAATTACACAAAGTTAGACAACTTAACAAAGTTTTAATTGATGAAAATAACACCTTGAAAAGAAAACTTGAAAGGATAACTATTTGTGATTCATCAGGAGATAAACATGAAATGAATATATGTCACGACTCTAGCAAACACAAATCTTGTAATCAAAGTCCATTGTCCATTATTAGAAAAATTGAGAAAATGGGAAAAATGGACCAAGCTAGCAATTTCATGGTAGGGATAAGTCAAGGATTAGGTAATCTTAAAATCAATCAAAAACAATGATCAAAATGCTAATGAGAATAACCTTCTCAAAAAGACTTTGTATTAATGAAAGGTTTTTCTTACAAATGCAAAATTGTTTTTGAAAAATGATTTCAAAAGATTAGTGTAGGAAGCTTACTTGCCTTAGGATTTTGTGTTTATGTGAAAATATGTATTGCATGATAAATTCTAGATTAATGCGTTTTGTGTATACTATATGAATGATTGAATATGAATATATATATATATATATATATATATATATATATATATATATATATATATATATACACACACACACACACACATATAGATATAGTATATTACGTGTTATTGATGATTAAACATCGGGAGGATGTAATCATTCAATGTTAGGAAAAGAAAACTTGTCCTCAAGTATTCTATAGAACCTAAGAATCATCAAAATGCGTTCGAAGAAAGAAGAAGTGAAGAAACAAGTGATCAGAAGGATCCACGGCAGCACCACGGCTGACCGTATACACGACCGCATACTCCTGCCCTGTACATGTGAAAATATCTGCACGGCTAACACCACGGTCGACCGTGCTTCGACCGTACTTGGTCTGATTCTGCTTTAAATTAAACTAAACCCTCACTTTCATTTCTTTTCAACCCACTTCAAAATACACACATGATGTTATGCGAGGTGTATATGAAATAGCTTATATTTTACTAGGAAAAACTATTAAATACGATACAATTTTACACAAGATATTTATTTATTTATAGAATGGATATACTTAAACCTTGCTACAACACTTATAGGCAGTGTACCTAATCGTACAGTAGTGTAGTTTTTAGTAAGTCCGGTTCGTTCCACAGGGAAAATCTTTAAATAAAGCTTAACGCTATATTAGTTTTAATTTATAAAAATACAAATATATATAAGTAATATTATTATTATAAAAAGGGGGTTTTTACCGTTTAATGACCGGTTTGTCGATTTTAAAACTTAGTCGCAGTTAAAACCTAATGTAAAATATTAAAAATAAATATAACTTAATTTAAAGCGTAAAGTAAATAACGATAATGAAATTGCGATAAATAAAAGTGCGATAATTAGAAGTGCAATTAAATATAAAATAAAGGAAATTAAATATGAAATAAAAGAATTATGCTTATTTAAACTTCCGTAATCATGATGTTTGACGTGTTGATTTTAGTTTTATGCCCATGGGTTAATTGTCCTTTGTCCTGGATTATTTAATATGTCCGTCTGGTTTTTGTCCATAACAGTCCATCAGTCATAAATATAAAGTGCGAGTATCCTCGTCAAATTATCCTTATACCCGAAGTCAAATATTCCAACTAATTGGGGACTTAAACTGTAACAAGATTTTAATACTTTGTTTAATAATTACACCAGGTTATCGACTGCGTGTAACCCAAGGTTTTAATACTTTGTTATCAATTATGCCAAGTGTCCTTGTACATAATTTCACTCCTGTTTTAATAATTCTAGTGACTATTAATCCATTTCCGTGTCTGGTTAAATGAACTATTATTCGTACATATAAATACCCTGCCCATCGTGTCCGATCGAGTGTATTTGGTTATTTATAGGGACGTCCAATTGTAAATCTTTATATTAAAATTAACAAACTATCATTTAGTTAAACAAATATAAAGCCCATTAATAGCCCATAGTCTAATTTTCACAAGTGTCGTTCTTTTGTCCAAACCCCAATTATGGTACAAAGCCCAATTACCCAATTTTAATATTTAGCCCAACATCATGATTACTTCGTTTTAAATAAGCATAATAATAACTTAGCTACGATACATTATTGTAAAAAGGTTGAACATAACTTACAATGATTAAAAATAGCGTAGCGTTACACGGACAGAATTTCGACTTACACCCTTACAACATTCGCTAACATACCCTTATTATTGGAAATTAAAATTAAAATTAAAATTAAAATTAAAATTAAAATTAAAATTAAAATTATAATATATATATATATATATATATATATATATATATATATATATATATATATATATATATATATATATATATATATATATATATACGTTTTTGAGAGATAGATAGAATTAGGATATATAAAACTCGAAAAATGCGTGGCCTTTTATAGGCAGTTTGGGACCAGGTATATCCGCGAGTCGCGGCACTCTTGTTCTTTAAACTCCGCAAGTCGCGGAGTTCGACTTTACAGCTCATCCATTTTGGATCTTTACTTGCCGACGGATTTTAATAATATAAATATAATATAAATATATAATTTATATAATTAATTATATATTATATTATATTTATATACATAATTAATTTGTAACTTTCGGTCTGTTGCGTCGAACGTTGAGAGTTGACTCATGTCCCGGATCCGGATTTTCGAACGTCCTTGCGTACAATTTAATATCTTGTACTTTGCGTTTTGAATCTTGTACTCTTGTAATTTCGAGACGTTTCTTATCAATAATTGGAACCTCTTTGATTGTATTTTGTACTTTTGAGCTTTTTGGTCGTTTGCGTCTTTAATTCGTCGAATCTATCTTTTGTCTTCACCTTTTATTATTTAAACGAATATTACTTGTAAATAGGACAACTGCAACTAAAAGCTTGTCTTTCTTGAGGGATAATGCTATGAAATATATGTTCGTTTTTAGCATTATCAAATATTTCCACACTTGAGCGTTGCTTGTCCTCAAGCAATATAGTCTTGAAATACTAGAATCACTTCTTTATTCTTCACACTTTGTACATCAGTGATTTCTTTATGGCGGTATAAACAATGGTAGTAACGATGTGGTTTACAGTCCCACATGACTATAAAATTTAGATCCTTTAAGGAAATTGGATCTTTATGAAAACATTTGATCTTTTGAAAATTAAATCTAGCTTTTACCCTAGATAAGTTTTCCGGAATAACCCTTCACCGGTGTTTGCAAATTCTTTTTGTGGGTTTGGTGGGTTTCAGATTTGAAAACTTTAGCTCAAAACTTGTGGTTTTGTGTCACCCACTTGCTAACCTTGTATTGGGAAAGCAACACGTCCAGTATACTTGCTCCGTATATTACCTTTCAGTAAACTACCGTTCGGTTGTAAAGGAAAGCGTTGAACAAGCAACTGTTAAGGCAATGTCCCCTGACATGCTTTTAATTATGGTCTATAACGTATCGGATGCAATTACTATCCTTGGTAGGAGCAATAGTAAAGCTCACCCTTATAATTTTTCGGTCTGGCACAAGGTCCTGTCTTTGACCATGCTATGCAACCATCGTTCTTATGGTTGACACCCGATTTGGTTCAGGTGACCTAATGAATTCCAGTTGAATTCCTAGGATTTTTCGTTCAATGGTAATGAACGCATTGAAAATGGGTTTTCAGAAAACAAATCGGTTTTAATTTTTGATCAAAATATTTTCTCGTTCAAGCTCGAGTTTAGATATCATTGAATTTCATGAGTTTGAATTCTCAATCTTTAAGGTCAATCTCAAGGATTGAGTAATATCAGTCTTAAAAGCTGATTTTTGATCTTTTAAGGAGATTATCCTTTCTGGGGATCTGATTCATTAGTCTTATCAAGCTAATTTGCACGGTGCCCCTCCATTGTACGAGATAAATCCTTCTTATGGTTAGGATAAATCTGACCACTTGGCGACCCTGTTTGATGCTGAGGTCCGTGGATTTCCTGCTGATTTTAGTGATGACTTTTCTAGATTTTTCGTCAACCTACAGCTGGTCTGAACGACAACTTCTTGACCTAAATCAAGAAGCACGTGTCTTTTTCGGAAGACTTTACTTCCTTTAAATGATGGAATTGATTCATCGTGTAGATCCATCTCTTCTTTTCTTTCATCGGGTAAAACAGTTAATTATCGTCCAAAACAAAAGTATTTTCAATTATTTGTACAAAAATATGTGATATATATTTTGAATAACTTGGTAAAAATTTTATCACACTTGGCTTTTATTTTCATTTCTTTGCCTTTTTATTTTCCTCTATTCCATTCTTAAATGAATTCTAACATTTTTGTGTTGTTTCTCAATTTATGTCCTTTCCGAAGTAACGGCAATTTCGGTATTAACACCAGGTTTATTTCATCGTTCATAAATATGTATAAACATGATTTTGAATTCATTTAGTTTGAAAATTTTGAAAAATATTACTAGAAGTGGGTAGTCAGTATATAAGACTAGGGCTGTTGTTTGTTATCAGAGAGCACTAGATTCTAATACAACTACTGCGTTACTAGTATTTTTAATGGTAACCAAGTGTTAAAAAAAATTTCTGAAAGAATTTAACCCCTTCCCACACTTAAGATCTTGCAATGCCCTCATTTGCAAGAAATCAATAACAATTTAAATTATTGAGGGTGATTAGCGCAGAAAAATGATTAAATTTTACCATAGTTTCCAAACATATTGTTGTTTGTGTTGAATGGTAAATGGTGCACATCATTTGTTCATTCCGTTTGTTGTTATATCACATTTATTTTGCATCTTGTCGTCAAAATTAGTTGCTTTTATTGAACTTAATGTCAGTCTTTGAAAATGCGTTGTTTTACCCTGTTGTGTACATAAGATAAACTGCAAACATATATACATATTTTTGAAGTTTGATATATTACCCCACATTCAAAAATTATTAAAATCTAATAATAAAAGTTAGAAAATTATAAAAACTATTACAATATCAACATAAGTGCTAAATGTAGTAACATTACAAAAATAAAATAAATAAAACTAAATAAACTAGGGTTGATACTGATACCAGTAGGGGTTCCATGCATAACCGTATGTGTTATAGAATGCTTCAGCTGGGTTATAAGTAGGATACGGTGGTTGAATCTCTATAGACCAGGGAGGAAATACGGGCTTTGGAGTAGGAATATAGTTTCTACCTACATGTTGGCAATGAGCTATGATGTGGTTTTGATGAACTTGCCAATCTTCAAATGCTCGTTGTCTAGCATTTTCATACTCTTGTGAAGCTATAAACCTTTGCATTTCTATCATTTCATTTCCCCCTCCCACATTACCTGGCTGTTGATCTCTTTCAACCTGTGGATGTCTTCCATTATATGGTACTGCGGCGTTATTTCGCCTCTTCAAAACCTTAGCACCATGATATACATTTAAACCAATTGTATCGTGGGGTTCTGGTTCTTCGATTAATAATCCCGCCCGACTTATATCCATATCGAGATACTCAGCAATTAATGTAATAAATATACCACCTCCTATTATACTGTGCGGTCTCATCCCCCTAACCATAGCCGATAAATAATAACCCACACAATAAGGTATACTTACAGCGCTTTGTGGGTCTCGAATACACATGTGGTAAAATAAATCTTGCTCATTTACCTTTTCCTTATTTTTACCTCGCTGTGTAATCGAGTTCGCTAGAAACCTGTGAATTACTCTTAACTCAGCTCTATCTATATCCGTATAAGAGTAATTTCCCCCTTTAAATCGGTGATGGCTATTCATTTGACTCCATATGTCATAACCCGACCTTAACCATAAGGACGAATACAATAACATATGATTTCATCGCGAGGTATTGACCTCTATATGCGACATTTTTCAAAAACTGCATTCGTTTTTACAATACAAACCATAGCTTTTATTACAAATACAAGGTTTAAACAACTTAAATAATGATTATCGTTTAGCGATAATCTTAGACTTACAAACTTTACATGTGATAATAACAATACGACTTCCAACATATTTTACATTACAAATCCTCCGATATGCAGTTTTATTTTTGACACAAATATTCATACTCAAGATCTTGCTTAAATTCAACATGTTGCTGCGGAAGCTTTTAGTTATCACCTGAGAATAAACATGCTTAAAACTTCAACATAAAGTTGGTGAGATATAGGTTTAATGCCGGCAGCGTTATAAATATAGACCACAAGATTTCATATATAAACGTTTTAATAAAAATATTCTAAGTTGTTGAGCACTTGATAACCATACTTAACATTTAATCAACGTCGCATATTCTCTTTATTATGAAATCTTACTACACCGTAACAAGTGTAGTCACAGAAACGAAGTACTGTGCAACCGTTGAATACTGGTCGTCCAGTCCGGTTGGGGTTGTCAGGCCGATAGATCTATCAACAGGATTCGCGTTTACAATACCTCATGTAAATAATAGTTACCAAGTTACAGGGAAGTATGCCAGTGGTACAACTCAACGTAGAATATATATTTTTAATCACTTGTGTCCATAACGTAAATCATAAAATGCATGTATTCTCATCCCGAAATATTTAGAGTTTAAAAGTGGGACTATATACTCACCTTTGTCTTGAAGGTATTTAACTCGACTTGGTCTCCGATAGATATCACGAACCTAACCATATATATAATATATTAACATATTTTCTTTTTAAGTAATCGTTACATATATATATATATATATATATATATATATATATATATATATATATATATATATATATATACTTTTAATACTTTTAATATTTTCTTAGTCCGTAGTTAGCAGTCCGATGTTAGTGGTCCACAATTAGTTGCTTAAATAAAATAAATAAAGACCCCATCGTATTCGTATTGATCAGAATTAATCTCGACCCATGGTACCATGTTGTCAAGTGACGTGTTGCGTACATAAAGTACTGTGTTGTCAAATGACGTGTTGCGTACAATCATGAGGTCTTATGATTAATCTTCTCGTGTTGTTTACGGGTGGTCCTGAAATATATAAAATCAAATCATAAGTAAATATATATTAAATATTATGTTAATTAGCCAAGATATGATTAATCCGATTTTGTCATAATATGATATATTACAGGTCTTGAAGTGTTTTTAAAAATCAAATTAGAAGGATCTATTTAGTTTGCGAACAAGTTTGAAATCACTCAAACTATGTTCTTGTTGTTAAAATTTTACAACACAAAATAAGATAGCTATATAAATATGAATCGAATAAGGTTATGAATAAGGTTACTACCTCAAGTTACTTGGACAAAGCTACTGGAAAAGGTAAGAAAAATCTTGGAATCAAAAGAGTGGTGGAGTGGGATTGAAAGATTGGAAGTAATCTCCTTGAAATCGGATGACTATATTGATACGTTCTTGAGTAGGTAAATGAAGAGAGATTAGGGAGTGAATTAACTTGAAAGAAAATTGAAAATGAAATTGTATGTGTGTGTGTGTGCAAAATAGCATGATTATGGGATGGATATATAGGAGATTTAGTTTGTTTTCTTGCACAAAAGTCACACATGAGGTTAAATGGCTGGTTCCCACATGTAACATCATGTCTAGTGGCTGATCATTGAAGTTTATTGTTGGTATATACCAATAGTAAATACGTATAGAAGTTGGGTATGATACGGTTACATATACCCTAGATATACTTGTAGAAATTTTGAGGAATCGGAACGAGAATTCAAATATGGACGGGTTTATAACTGTAAAAGAGGCTCAAAACTGGGCTTTTATTTTTGGGTCAAACCGGGCCAAAATAAAATTTTAAGACATTTTTAATAAAGCAATTTCGACCCCAGCCAGGGGCTCTGCCCCTTGGACCCTGCCAGGGGTTGCCACCCCTTGGACCCCGCTTATCGGGGGCACTGCCCCCGAACCCCCGTCATAATCAAGATAAGTTCAAACAAGTGTGCACTCCACACTTTCCCAAACTTGTTCGATATTTATCAAGATTATTTTGGTTACAAATTAATCCCATTACACTTAAACCATATTGGTGACATAGATCACCAACACATTATAGATTGTAAGTATATATGTCAAATAACGTTACATATAGTTATCGTTTTGAAAACTTAAGTTAGTGGTCTCAAAGTATACTTATAACTCATTGTTGTTAGTTCACAATGAAATGTTAAACCATCCTTAAATCATGTTAAATATGTATAGATATGTACATATACATAATCGTATAATTATCGTGTGTTATATAGTTCGTGATATCATCGGTCAAATTGGACGGTTAAACGTTGTGTGAAACTCTTTTCAAAAACATAAGTCTCAACAGTTTGGATTGCTTATCATGTTGGTAAGGTTTATTTTATGTAAATATTAATCTCATAAGTATAAATCGATCGGAAAAATCCGGGTCGTTACACCATACACCATGCGTATCAAAATTTTCATCAATCTTCCTACCATTTAATATCAACCCTTGACAATCGGCAGATGCTAGCTCCTCAGGCGTATATATACATAAGGCCTGAGCCATGTCTAGTAGAGACATGTGGCGCATCGAACCTCCTAACAAAAATCTAATAAAAGTTCGATCGGTTAAAGTAGCTACCCGATCATTTATTTCTATACTACACAATAATTCTTCACACCATACTTTATATACAGGTCTACGCATGTTGAATAATCGTACCCAATCGTTAAAAGTAGAATTACCATACCTCTGTGTAAGTAATTCTCTAATCCGTTCGCCCAATCCTACAGCTTCTAACGGTTCCCATTCTATTACCCTAGGTACTTCAACAGCTTTAGAATGAAGAGTGTGCAAGCCCCTTTGGTATTTTGGATAATCTATCCAACGTCTGTCTAATCTCAAGTTCGGGTGCAAATCTTCCACGTGCATATCTGAAAATGTCATAACTGGATGAGGTATATCTTGTTTGTAATAGTTATCAACATCCTGTTGTTCCGTATTCTCAGGAGGAGCAATGCGAGCTTGGGATGAAGATTCACCCCTTTCAGTCTGCAAAACACATCAAACACAATTTTTGTGCATCCAAATATGCATTAGTGTCAGCAAAATCATCAATCAAAATAATTACAATGACATGTTCAATTTATATCAAACTTATGCTCATTTTCATATTTTTATCAAATCTACACCTTTTCAAATAAGCATATACGAAAATGTTCGCCAAGTTCATAAGCATTCAACTCAAATAACATGTCAAAATAATCATTATTAGCAATTAAACAAGTTTCAAATAGCATTATCTCTCAAAAATCAAGTTCATGAATTTTAGACTTGAAAAAGTCCACTTTAATTCTCAAAAATCATGTTTAGGCTCAAAGTTTGGATCATTTAACTACCTAAACATGTTACACTACTTAATTTAGCAATAATTCATGACAAAAATCGGCCATAACCTGTTTATATCAAAAAGCCCCAAATTGCTCAAGAACACAAACCCTAGATTACTCAAAATTTGAAGTTTAAGGCTTCTAATCATGTTAAATAGCATTAATCTAGGTTATACAAGCATAATATATAAGCAATTTAAGCATCATTATACTAAAAAGCATCAAAATCGAATTGGGTATAAATTTGTTCAAGAACACTAATTTTCGGATTAAATGGGTGTTTTGATGAAGAAATTACCGTTTTTCTTGAGAAAGTCCTTGTTAATAGTCTCCTCATTGTGATTTTGTGAAAGATTTGATGATTTTTGGTGAAAAATTTCGAATTTGAGAGTGTTTTTGGTGGGTTTTTTCGCAGTATTTTGAGTATGGTTGTGTGCAAACTGATCTGATCGGCCGTTTTATTTTTTTCTGGATTTTGCAACCTCCGCGAGTTGCGGTATTTACCCATTACAAACTCCGCAAGTCGCGGTGTTTGTATTATTATTATTTTTTTTTAATAAAAATCTTAACTTATAAAAACAATAATAATAAATTAATTTTAAAATTTTGTTTTCTTTTTAGGATGAGGGCGTTTCGGATCGATGCCCTAGTCCGCTCCTCGACAAAATTTTAAAATTTGTCTTTTTCAAACGATTGTTTTAAAAGCAAATATTTTTGGGTTTTTTTTTTTTAATTTTTTTGGCATACTTTAAATCAATAAGATTAAAAATAATGATAATAAAAATTCTCGTCCCGCCCTCGGGTAAAGCAATTTCGGCTCAACGACCTAGTCTTCAACTTACGACGAATTTTAAAAATCGTATTTTTAACTTAATGAGATAAAGTAAATTTTTGTTTTTAAATTCACACAACTTAAATTTAAAATGCATAAAATTAAAAATTCACACCAAACTTAATTAAAAATTCATATTATAAATTCACACCAAACTTAAATTTAAAATGCATAAAATTTAAAAATTCATATTAATAAAAAAATTTACATCAAACTTATATTATATTTTTGTTTTTATACATACAAACTTATATTAAAAATATTAATTTTTCAAATATTTACAATTTTAAATATATTGATTTAAAAAGTTTACAATATTATTTTAATACTAATTTATTAATTTTAAAAACATGGTAAAAATAAAATTAAAAATCTTTTTGGCTTTTATCCCACTTTAATCAATCAAATATTATCAAAAATATACGCCCCTCTTTTCGGTAAAGTAATTTCGGTTCCATGACCTAATTTAACTCATGACGAATTTTTGAAATATTTTGGGTTGATTGATTAAAGATATTTATACCTTAAGAATAAACGTTAAATTTCGCAGTGATGTAATAAATTTTTGTATGATATCAATAATTTCGGTCGCAAGACCTAATTTCATCGAATACCAATTTAATACTTTATAGCGAACAAATTAGCGTTTATTATCAAAAGGTTAAAAATAAAAATAAAAATAAAAACTGTACAGACTTACCTGTGAGATAGTATTCTTAGTGATATGCTCTAGCCCACTCATAAGATAGTCGGACTAATTGATTTTCCATGGCTACATAGGCGTAACCACGAGCATTCAGTGTTTTTTCTTCTAAACATATGAACGGTCCATCTCTGCATAAAGTAACAAATTCGGTGTTTGAATAGGTTTGATTATTTGAACATATACCTTCGTGTGACCATTTTCCGCATTTGTGACATTTTTCAAGGTGTCGTGCTCTTCTTTTCGCTGCGGATTTTGATTTTCCTTTACCAAATTGTAACTTATTATCTTCGCATCTGGATTCTTTTCTTACTCCGTCCAATTTACCTCTTATTAATGATACCAATTCACTTGGAAGTGTGTCATTATTATGTTTAGTGATCAAAGTGTGTAGCATTAGACCATGGTTTAATTCACAGGAAGTCTTCATTTCGAAAAACCTAAAAATAAATAAAAATTCAGAATGGGGGGAGAAGACTAGTTCTTTAGGGTCTGCTAGGGAAAGACCATTCGGGTTCCATTTTCAAGAACTACACGAAAACAGAAAATCTAACTCTAACAGAAATACATATTATCCTTTAAAGACTTGATTCTCCCCACACTTAGTTAGCTGTGGTATCGAAATTGTGATTAACTTCGTTGTCGACTTCCATCGGACTATCTATGTAGTGTTTAACTCTGTGATCATTAACTTTAAATTCAATCCCATTTGAATTTATTAATTCTATCGTTCCGTATGGGAAAACTCTTTTGACTATAAATGGTCCAGACCATCTTGATTTCAATTTTCCAGGAAATAGCTTGAATCGTGAATTGAAAAGAAGAACTCTGTCTCCTTCTTTAAATTCTTTTGAACTTCTGATTCTTTTATCATGCCATTTCTTCATTCTTTCTTTATAGATTAACGAATTTTCGTATGCTTCTTGTCTTAATTCTTTTAATTCGTTTAATTGACTTAACCGTAGACGTCCAACTTCATGTAAATCAAGATTACATGTCTTCAAAGTCCAAAATGCTTTGTGTTCAATTTGTACTGGAAGATGACATGCTTTTTCGTAAACGAGTTTAAAAGGTGTGGTTCCAATTGGAGTTTTGTAGGCTGTTCTAAAAGCCCAGAGTGCATCCTCCAATTTAATGGACCATTCCTTCGGATTTGATCCTACGGTGTTCTCTAGAATACGTTTTAAAGCTCGGTTGGTATTTTCAACTTGTCCACTTGTTTGTGGTGAAATGTCCCGTTCTTATTGATTAAAAACGTTCCATATTAATTGATTTCGTTGCGAGGTTTTGACCTCTATATGAGACGTTTTTAAAAGACTGCATTCATTTTTAAAACAAACCATAACCTTTATTTCATAAATAAAGGTTTAAAAAGCTTTACGTAGATTATCAAATAATGATAATCTAAAATATCCTGTTTACACACGACCATTACATAATGATTTACAATACAAATATGTTACATCGAAATCAGTTTCTTGAATGCAGTTTTTACACAATATCATACAAAAATGGACTCCAAATCTTGTCCTTATTTTAGTATGCAACAGCGGAAGCTCTTAATATTCACCTGAGAATAAACATGCTTTAAACGTCAACAAAAATGTTGGTGAGTTATAGGTTTAACCTATATATATCAAATTGTAACAATAGACCACAAGATTTCATATTTCAATACACATCCCATACATAGAGATAAAAATCATTCATATGGTGAACACCTGGTAACCGACAATAACAAGATGCATATATAAGAATATCCCCATCATTCCGGGACACCCTTCGGATATGATATAAATTTCGAAGTACTAAAGCATCCGGTACTTTGGATGGGGTTTGTTAGGCCCAATAGATATATCTTTAGGATTCGCGTCAATTAGGGTGTCTGTTCCCTAATTCTTAGATTACCAGACTTAATAAAAAGGGGCATATTCGATTTCGATAATTCAACCATAGAATGTAGTTTCACGTACTTGTGTCTATTTTGTAAATCATTTATAAAACCTGCATGTATTCTCATCCCAAAAATATTAGATTTTAAAAGTGGGACTATAACTCACTTTCACAGATTTTTAATTCGTCGGGAAGTAAGACTTGGCCACTGGTTGATTCACGAACCTATAACAATATATACATATATATCAAAGTATGTTCAAAATATATTTACAACACTTTTAATATATTTTGATGTTTTAAGTTTATTAAGTCAGCTGTCCTCGTTAGTAACCTACAACTAGTTGTCCACAGTTAGATGTACAGAAATAAATCGATAAATATTATCTTGAATCAACCCACGACCCAGTGTATACGTATCTCAGTATTGATCACAACTCAAACTATATATATTTTGGAATCAACCTCAACCCTGTATAGCTAACTCCAACATTCACATATAGAGTGTCTATGGTTGTTCCGAAATATATATAGATGTGTCGACATGATAGGTCGAAACATTGTATACGTGTCTATGGTATCTCAAGATTACATAATATATAATACAAGTTGATTAAGTTATGGTTGGAATAGATTTGTTACCAATTTTCACGTAGCTAAAATGAGAAAAATTATCCAATCTTGTTTTACCCATAACTTCTTCATTTTAAATCCGTTTTGAGTGAATCAAATTGCTATGGTTTCATATTGAACTCTATTTTATGAATATAAACAAAAAAAGTATAGGTTTCTAGTCGGAAAAATAAGTTACAAGTCGTTTTTGTAAAGGTAGTCATTTCAGTCGAAAGAACGACGTCTAGATGACCATTTTAGAAAACATACTTCCACTTTGAGTTTAACCATAATTTTTGGATATAGTTTCATGTTCATAATAAAAATCATTTTCTCAGAATAACAACTTTTAAATCAAAGTTTATCATAGTTTTTAATTAACTAACCCAAAACAGCCCGCGGTGTTACTACGACGGCGTAAATCCGGTTTTACGGTGTTTTTCGTGTTTCCAGGTTTTAAATCATTAAGTTAGCATATCATATAGATATAGAACATGTGTTTAGTTGATTTTAAAAGTCAAGTTAGAAGGATTAACTTTTGTTTGCGAACAAGTTTAGAATTAACTAAACTATGTTCTAGTGATTACAAGTTTAAACCTTCGAATAAGATAGCTTTATATGTATGAATCGAATGATGTTATGAACATCATTACTACCTTAAGTTCCTTGGATGAACCTACTGGAAAAGAGAAAAATGGATCTAGCTTCAATGGATCCTTGGATGGCTCAAAGTTCTTGAAGCAAAATCATGACACGAAAACAAGTTCAAGTAAGATCATCACTTGAAATAAGATTGTTATAGTTATAGAAATTGAACCAAAGTTTGAATATGATTATTACCTTGTATTAGAATGATAACCTACTGTAAGAAACAAAGATTTCTTGAGGTTGGATGATCACCTTACAAGATTGGAAGTGAGCTAGCAAACTTGAAAGTATTCTTGATTTTATGAAACTAGAACTTTTGGAATTTATGAAGAACACTTAGAACTTGAAGATAGAACTTGAGAGAGTTCAATTAGATGAAGAAAATTGAAGAATGAAAGTGTTTGTAGGTGTTTTTGGTCGTTGGTGTATGGATTAGATATAAAGGATATGTAATTTTGTTTTCATGTAAATAAGTCATGAATGATTACTCATATTTTTGTAATCTTATGAGATATTTCATGCTAGTTGCCAAATGATGGTTCCCACATGTGTTAGGTGACTCACATGGGCTGCTAAGAGCTGATCATTGGAGTGTATATACCAATAGTACATACATCTAAAAGCTGTGTATTGTACGAGTACGAATACGGGTGCATACGAGTAGAATTGTTGATGAAACTGGACGAGAATGTAATTGTAAGCATTTTTGTTAAGTAGAAGTATTTTGATAAGTGTATTGAAGTCTTTCAAAAGTGTATAAATACATATTAAAACACTACATGTATATACATTTTAACTGAGTCGTTAAGTCATCGTTAGTCGTTACATGTAAGTGTTGTTTTGAAACCTTTAGGTTAACGATCTTGTTAAATGTTGTTAACCCAATGTTTATAATAACAAAAGAGATTTTAAATTATTATATTATCATGATATTATGATGTACGAATATCTCTTAATATGATATATATACATTAAATGTCGTTACAACGATAAACGTTACATATATGTCTCGTTTCAAAATCATTAAGTTAGTAGTCTTGTTTTTACATATGTAGTTCATTGTTAATATAATTAATGATATGTTTACTTATCATAATATCATGTTAAATATATATATAACCATATATATGTCATCATATAGTTTTTTTTTACAAGTTTTAACGTTCGTGAATCACCGGTCAACTTGGGTGGTCAATTGTCTATATGAAACCTATTTCAATTAATCAAGTCTTAACAAGTTTGATTGCTTAACATGTTGGAAACATTTAATCATGTAAACATCAATCTCAATTAATATATATAAACATGGAAAAGTTCGGGTCACTACAGTACCTACCCGTTAAATAAATTTCGTCCCGAAATTTTAAGCTGTTGAAGGTGTTGACGAATCTTCTGGAAATAGATGCGGGTATTTCTTCTTCATCTGATCTTCACGCTCCCAGGTGAACTCGGGTCCTCTACGAGCATTCCATCGAACCTTAACAATTGGTATCTTGTTTTGCTTAAGTCTTTTAACCTCACGATCCATTATTTCGACGGGTTCTTCGATGAATTGAAGTTTTTCGTTGATTTGGATTTCATCTAACGGAATAGTGAGATCTTTTTTAGCAAAACATTTCTTTAAATTCGAGACGTGGAAAGTGTTATGTACAGCCGCGAGTTGTTGAGGTAACTCTAGTCGGTAAGCTACTGGTCCGACACGATCAATAATCTTGAATGGTCCAATATACCTTGGATTTAATTTCCCTCGTTTA
Source organism: Rutidosis leptorrhynchoides (assembly GCF_046630445.1). Classification (NCBI taxonomy): domain Eukaryota; kingdom Viridiplantae; phylum Streptophyta; class Magnoliopsida; order Asterales; family Asteraceae; genus Rutidosis; species Rutidosis leptorrhynchoides. The sequence continues at coordinate 315,983,059 of NC_092343.1, forward strand.
CCAAATCGAACAACGCCTTTCCAAGGTGCAACTTTAAGCATGACCATCTCTCCAATTTCAAATTCTATATCTTTTCTTTTAATGTCAGCGTAGCTCTTTTGTCGACTTTGGGCGGTTTTCAACCGTTGTTGAATTTGGATGATCTTCTCGGTAGTTTCTTGTATAATCTCCGGACCCGTAATCTGTCTATCCCCCACTTCACTCCAACAAATCGGAGACCTGCACTTTCTACCATAAAGTGCTTCAAACGGCGCCATCTCAATGCTTGAATGGTAGCTGTTGTTGTAGGAAAATTCTGCTAACGGTAGATGTCGATCCCAACTGTTTCCGAAATCAATAACACATGCTCGTAGCATGTCTTCAAGCGTTTGTATCGTCCTTTCGCTCTGCCCATCAGTTTGTGGATGATAGGCAGTACTCATGTCTAGACGAGTTCCTAATGCTTGCTGTAATGTCTGCCAGAATCTTGAAATAAATCTGCCATCCCTATCAGAGATAATAGAGATTGGTATTCCATGTCTGGAGACGACTTCCTTCAAATACAGTCGTGCTAACTTCTCCATCTTGTCATCTTCTCTTATTGGTAGGAAGTGTGATGATTTGGTGAGACGATCAACTATTACCCAAATAGTATCAAAACCACTTGCAGTCCTTGGCAATTTAGTGATGAAATCCATGGTAATGTTTTCCCATTTCCATTCCGGGATTTCGGGTTGTTGAAGTAGACCTGATGGTTTCTGATGCTCAGCTTTGACCTTAGAACACGTCAAACATTCTCCTACGTATTTAGCAACATCGGCTTTCATACCCGGCCACCAAAAATGTTTCTTGAGATCCTTGTACATCTTCCCCGTTCCAGGATGTATTGAGTATCTGGTTTTATGAGCTTCTCTAAGTACCATTTCTCTCATATCTCCAAATTTTGGTACCCAAATCCTTTCAGCCCTATACCGGGTTCCGTCTTCCCGAATATTAAGATGCTTCTCCGATCCTTTGGGTATTTCATCCTTTAAATTTCCCTCTTTTAAAACTCCTTGTTGCGCCTCCTTTATTTGAGTAGTAATGTTATTATGAATCATTATATTCATAGATTTTACTCGAATGGGTTCTCTGTCCTTCCTGCTCAAGGCATCGGCTACCACATTTGCCTTCCCCGGGTGGTAACGAATCTCAAAGTCGTAATCATTCAATAATTCAATCCACCTACGCTGCCTCATATTCAGTTGTTTCTGATTAAATATGTGTTGAAGACTTTTGTGGTCGGTATATATAATACTTTTGACCCCATATAAGTAGTGCCTCCAAGTCTTTAATGCAAAAACAACCGCGCCTAATTCCAAATCATGCGTCGTATAATTTTGTTCGTGAATCTTCAATTGTCTAGACGCATAAGCAATCACCTTCGTTCGTTGCATTAATACACAACCGAGACCTTGCTTTGATGCATCACAATAAATCACAAAATCATCATTCCCTTCAGGCAATGACAATATAGGTGTCGTAGTTAGCTTTTTCTTCAATAACTGAAACGCTTTCTCTTGTTCATCATTCCATTCAAATTTCTTCCCTTTATGCGTTAATGCAGTCAAGGGTTTTGCTATTCTGGAAAAGTCTTGGATGAACCTTCTGTAGTAACCAGCTAGTCCTAAAAACTGGCGTATGTGTTTTGGAGTTTTCGGGGTTTCCCACTTTTCAACAGTTTCTATCTTTGCCGGATCCACCTTAATACCTTCTTTGTTCACTATGTGACCGAGGAATTGAACTTCTTCCAACCAAAATGCACACTTTGAAAACTTAGCGTACAATTCTTCCTTCCTCAATACTTCTAACACCTTTCTCAAATGTTTACCGTGTTCTTGGTCATTCTTTGAGTAAATAAGTATGTCATCAATGAAAACAATGACAAACTTGTCAAGGTATGGTCCACACACTCGGTTCATAAGGTCCATGAACACAGCTGGTGCATTAGTTAAACCAAACGGCATGACCATAAACTCGTAATGACCGTAACGTGTTCTGAAAGCAGTCTTTGGAATATCATCTTCTTTCACCCGCATTTGATGATACCCGGAACGTAAGTCAATCTTTGAATAAACAGACGAGCCTTGTAGTTGATCAAATAAGTCGTCGATTCTTGGTAGTGGGTAGCGGTTCTTGATGGTAAGTTTGTTCAACTCTCGGTAGTCGATACACAACCTGAATGTACCATCTTTCTTCTTGACAAACAAAACAGGAGCTCCCCACGGTGATGTGCTTGGTCGAATGAAACCACGCTCTAAAAGTTCTTGTAATTGGCTTTGCAGTTCTTTCATCTCGCTGGGTGCGAGTCTGTAAGGAGCACGAGCTATTGGTGCAGCTCTTGGTACAAGATCTATTTGAAATTCAACGGATCGATGTGGGGGTAATCCCGGTAATTCTTTCGGAAATACATCGGGAAATTCTTTTGCAATGGGAACATCATTGATGCTCTTTTCTTCAGTTTGTACTTTCTCGACGTGTACTAGAACAGCATAGCAACCTTTTCTTATTAGTTTTTGTGCCTTCAAATTACTAATAAGATGTAGCTTCGTGTTGCCCTTTTCTCCGTACACCATTAAGGGTTTTCCTTTTTCTCGTATAATGCGAATTGCATTTTTGTAACAAACGATCTCCGCTTTCACTTCTTTCAACCAGTCCATACCGATTATCACATCAAAACTCCCTAACTCTACTGGTATCAAATCAATCTTAAATGTTTCGCTAACCAGTTTAATTTCTCGATTCCGACATATATTATCTGCTGAAATTAATTTACCATTTGCTAATTCGAGTAAAAATTTACTATCCAAAGGCGTCAATGGACAACTTAATTTAGCACAAAAATCTCTACTCATATAGCTTCTATCCGCACCCGAATCAAATAAAACGTAAGCAGATTTATTGTCAATAAGAAACGTACCCGTAACAAGCTCCGGGTCTTCCTGTGCCTCTACCGCATTAATATTGAAAACTCTTCCACGGCCTTGTCCATTCGTGTTCTCCTGGTTCGGGCAATTTCTAATAATGTGGCCTGGTTTTCCACATTTATAACAAACTACATTGGCATAACTTGCTCCGACACTACTTGCTCCGCCATTACTCGTTCCGACACCATTTGTTCCTTTCGTTCTATTAACCCCTGGTCCGTAGACCTCACACTTCGCCGCGCTATGACCATTTCTTTTACACTTGTTGCAAAATTTGGTGCAGAACCCTGAGTGATTCTTTTCACACCTTTGGCATAGCTGCTTCTGATTGTTGTTGTTGTTGCGGTTATTATTGTTATTGGGATGATTGTTGTAGTTGCTGTTGTTGTTGTTGTTGTTGTTGTTGTTGTTGTTGGGCCGTTTGTTGTAGTTGCGATTGATGTTGCGATTGTTGGGATAATTGTTGCGATTATTGTTGTAATTGCTGTTGTTGTTGTATTGGTGATTCTTATCACCGTTTTCCTCCCACTTTCTTTTGACTTGCTTCACATTGGCCTCTTCAGCAGTCTGTTCTTTAATTCTTTCTTCAATCTGGTTCACTAGTTTGTGAGCCATTCTACATGCCTGTTGTATGGAGGCGGGCTCGTGTGAACTTATATCTTCTTGGATTCTTTCCGGTAATCTTTTCACAAACGCGTCGATCTTCTCTTCCTCATCTTCGAATGCTCCCGGACACAATAGGCACAATTCTGTGAATCGTCTTTCGTACGTGGTAATATCAAATCCTTGGGTTCGTAACCCTCTAAGTTCTGTCTTGAGCTTATTGACCTCGGTTCTGGGACGGTACTTCTCGTTCATCAAGTGCTTGAATGCTGACCACGGTAGTGCGTACGCATCATCTTGTCCCACTTGCTCTAGATAGGTATTCCACCATGTTAACGCAGAACCTGTGAAGGTATGCGTAGCGTACTTCACTTTGTCCTCTTCAGTACACTTACTTATGGCAAACACCGATTCAACCTTCTCGGTCCACCGTTTCAATCCGATCGGTCCTTCGGTTCCATCAAATTCCAAAGGTTTGCAGGCAGTGAATTCTTTGTAGGTGCATCCTACACGATTTCCTGTACTGCTAGATCCAAGGTTATTGTTGGAATGTAGCGCAGCCTGTACTGCGGCTATGTTTGAAGCTAGAAAAGTACGGAATTCCTCTTCATTCATATTCACGGTGTGTCGAGTAGTCGGTGCCATTTCCTTCAAAATAGTTAAATGGAACAAGTTAATCATACAGAATATTAAGAGTAGTTAATAGTATTTCGTAGCATAATATGAACTCATTTATAAAAGCTTTTTCTTCATATTAGCGTTTTATAAGTTTAAATTCGGGTAGTACCTACCCGTTAAGTTCATACTTAGTAGCTAATATACAATTCAACTACTACAATTCTATATGAAAAACTGATTGTAATAATATTTCGCGTTCAAACTTTTATACAATATTTTACAAACTTACAATACCGCTTATTTTACATAAAGCATGAAATATAGCACACAATAACTTTGATACAAGATAGTTGTGAAGACAATTCTAGCTAGTACACAAGTCGTTCGGCAAAGGCAATAAAGACACGTAATTCATACGTCCAGAAATAAGTCATGCATTCTGGTTTTACTAGGACTACTTCCCATCCTTGGTCTTGTGCAACATAACCGTTATGGCCGTTGATAAGACAGCGTGTTGTAATGTCATCAAAGGGACGAGGGTTACGTAATGTCCAACAGTCCCGTAATAATCTAAAAACCTCATTTCTTACCCCAATTACCGACTCCGTCACTTGTGGAAACGTTTTGTTTAATAGTTGTAGCCCGATGTTCTTGTTCTCACTTTGGTGAGAAGCGAACATTACTAATCCGTAAGCATAACATGCTTCTTTATGTTGCATGTTAGCCGCTTTTTCTAAATCACGAAGTCCAATATTCGGATATATTGAGTCAAAATAATTTCTTAACCCGTTGCGTAAAATAGCATTTGGGTTCCCCGCAATATATGCGTCAAAGTAAACACATCGTAACTTATGGGTTTCCCAATGTGATATCCCCCATCTTTCAAACGAAAGTCTCTTATAAACCAAGACATTCTTGGAACGTTCTTCGAATGTCTTACAAACTGATCTCGCCTTAAATAGTTGTGCCGAAGAATTCTGGCCGACTCTAGACAAGATTTCATCAATCATGTCTCCGGGTAGGTCTCTTAAAATATTGGGTTGTCTATCCATTTTGTGTTTTTAAGCTGTAAAATAGACAAGAGTTAGATTCATAAAAAAAATACTTATTAATACAAGCAATTTTTACATATATCATAAAGCATAAGAACACTATATTACATATATTACACCACACGAATACAACTATCTTATTCCGACTCGCTCGTTTCTTCTTCTTCGGTTTTGGTTCGTTTTGCCAAGTTTCTAGGGATATATGATGTTCCCCTAATACGAGCCGTCGTTGTCCACATTGGTTTAGAAAAACCTGGTGGTTTAGAGGTTCCCGGGTCATTGTTACAACTTAAGGACTTCGGGGGTTGACGATACATATAAAGTTCATCGGTGTTGGAATTAGATTTCTCTATTTTTATGCCCTTTCCCTTATTATTTTCTTTTGCCTTTTTAAATTCAGTTGGGGTAATTTCTATAACATCATCAGAATTTTCGTCGGAATCCGATTCATCGGAGAATTGGTAATCCTCCCAATATTTTGCTTCCTTGGCGGAAACACCATTGACCATAATTAACTTTGGTCGGTTGGTTGAGGATTTTCTTTTACTTAACTGTTTTATTATTTCCCCCACCGGTTCTATTTCTTCATCCGGTTCCGATTCTTCTTCCGGTTCCGATTCTTCTTCCGGTTCCGACTCTTCTTCCGGTTCCTCTTCGGGAACTTGTGAATCAGTCCACAAATCATTCCAATTTACATTTGACTCTTCATTATTATTAGGTGAGTCAATGGGACTTTTTCTAGAGGTAGACATCTATCACATAATATCAAACACGTTAAGAGATTAATATATCACATAATATTCATATGTTAAAAATATATAGTTTCCAACAAAAATGTTAAGCAATCATTTTTAAAGAAAACACGGTCGAAGTCCAGACTCACTAATGCATCCTAACAAACTCGATAAGACACACTAATGCAAATTTTCTGGTTCTCTAAGACCAACGCTCGGATACCAACTGAAATGTCCCGTTCTTATTGATTAAAAACGTTCCATATTAATTGATTTCGTTGCGAGGTTTTGACCTCTATATGAGACGTTTTTAAAAGACTGCATTCATTTTTAAAACAAACCATAACCTTTATTTCATAAATAAAGGTTTAAAAAGCTTTACGTAGATTATCAAATAATGATAATCTAAAATATCCTGTTTACACACGACCATTACATAATGATTTACAATACAAATATGTTACATCGAAATCAGTTTCTTGAATGCAGTTTTTACACAATATCATACAAAAATGGACTCCAAATCTTGTCCTTATTTTAGTATGCAACAGCGGAAGCTCTTAATATTCACCTGAGAATAAACATGCTTTAAACGTCAACAAAAATGTTGGTGAGTTATAGGTTTAACCTATATATATCAAATTGTAACAATAGACCACAAGATTTCATATTTCAATACACATCCCATACATAGAGATAAAAATCATTCATATGGTGAACACCTGGTAACCGACAATAACAAGATGCATATATAAGAATATCCCCATCATTCCGGGACACCCTTCGGATATGATATAAATTTCGAAGTACTAAAGCATCCGGTACTTTGGATGGGGTTTGTTAGGCCCAATAGATCTATCTTTAGGATTCGCGTCAATTAGGGTGTCTGTTCCCTAATTCTTAGATTACCAGACTTAATAAAAAGGGGCATATTCGATTTCGATAATTCAACCATAGAATGTAGTTTCACGTACTTGTGTCTATTTTGTAAATCATTTATAAAACCTGCATGTATTCTCATCCCAAAAATATTAGATTTTAAAAGTGGGACTATAACTCACTTTCACAGATTTTTACTTCGTCGGGAAGTAAGACTTGGCCACTGGTTGATTCACGAACCTATAACAATATATACATATATATCAAAGTATGTTCAAAATATATTTACAACACTTTTAATATATTTTGATGTTTTAAGTTTATTAAGTCAGCTGTCCTCGTTAGTAACCTACAACTAGTTGTCCACAGTTAGATGTACAGAAATAAATCGATAAATATTATCTTGAATCAACCCACGACCCAGTGTATACGTATCTCAGTATTGATCACAACTCAAACTATATATATTTTGGAATCAACCTCAACCCTGTATAGCTAACTCCAACATTCACATATAGAGTGTCTATGGTTGTTCCGAAATATATATAGATGTGTCGACATGATAGGTCGAAACATTGTATACGTGTCTATGGTATCTCAAGATTACATAATATATAATACAAGTTGATTAAGTTATGGTTGGAATAGATTTGTTACCAATTTTCACGTAGCTAAAATGAGAAAAATTATCCAATCTTGTTTTACCCATAACTTCTTCATTTTAAATCCGTTTTGAGTGAATCAAATTGCTATGGTTTCATATTGAACTCTATTTTATGAATCTAAACAAAAAAAGTATAGGTTTCTAGTCGGAAAAATAAGTTACAAGTCGTTTTTGTAAAGGTAGTCATTTCAGTCGAAAGAACGACGTCTAGATGACCATTTTAGAAAACATACTTCCACTTTGAGTTTAACCATAATTTTTGGATATAGTTTCATGTTCATAATAAAAATCATTTTCTCAGAATAACAACTTTTAAATCAAAGTTTATCATAGTTTTTAATTAACTAACCCAAAACAGCCCGCGGTGTTACTACGACGGCGTAAATCCGGTTTTACGGTGTTTTTCGTGTTTCCAGGTTTTAAATCATTAAGTTAGAATATCATATAGATATAGAACATGTGTTTAGTTGATTTTAAAAGTCAAGTTAGAAGGATTAACTTTTGTTTGCGAACAAGTTTAGAATTAACTAAACTATGTTCTAGTGATTACAAGTTTAAACCTTCGAATAAGATAGCTTTATATGTATGAATCGAATGATGTTATGAACATCATTACTACCTTAAGTTCCTTGGATGAACCTACTGGAAAAGAGAAAAATGGATCTAGCTTCAATGGATCCTTGGATGGCTCAAAGTTCTTGAAGCAAAATCATGACACGAAAACAAGTTCAAGTAAGATCATCACTTGAAATAAGATTGTTATAGTTATAGAAATTGAACCAAAGTTTGAATATGATTATTACCTTGTATTAGAATGATAACCTACTGTAAGAAACAAAGATTTCTTGAGGTTGGATGATCACCTTACAAGATTGGAAGTGAGCTAGCAAACTTGAAAGTATTCTTGATTTTATGAAACTAGAACTTTTGGAATTTATGAAGAACACTTAGAACTTGAAGATAGAACTTGAGAGAGTTCAATTAGATGAAGAAAATTGAAGAATGAAAGTGTTTGTAGGTGTTTTTGGTCTTTGGTGTATGGATTAGATATAAAGGATATGTAATTTTGTTTTCATGTAAATAAGTCATGAATGATTACTCATATTTTTGTAATCTTATGAGATATTTCATGCTAGTTGCCAAATGATGGTTCCCACATGTGTTAGGTGACTCACATGGGCTGCTAAGAGCTGATCATTGGAGTGTATATACCAATAGTACATACATCTAAAAGCTGTGTATTGTACGAGTACGAATACGGGTGCATACGAGTAGAATTGTTGATGAAACTGGACGAGAATGTAATTGTAAGCATTTTTGTTAAGTAGAAGTATTTTGATAAGTGTATTGAAGTCTTTCAAAAGTGTATAAATACATATTAAAACACTACATGTATATACATTTTAACTGAGTCGTTAAGTCATCGTTAGTCGTTACATGTAAGTGTTGTTTTGAAACCTTTAGGTTAACGATCTTGTTAAATGTTGTTAACCCAATGTTTATAATAACAAAAGAGATTTTAAATTATTATATTATCATGATATTATGATGTACGAATATCTCTTAATATGATATATATACATTAAATGTCGTTACAACGATAAACGTTACATATATGTCTCGTTTCAAAATCATTAAGTTAGTAGTCTTGTTTTTACATATGTAGTTCATTGTTAATATAATTAATGATATGTTTACTTATCATAATATCATGTTAACTATATATATAACCATATATATGTCATCATATAGTTTTTTTTTACAAGTTTTAACGTTCGTGAATCACCGGTCAACTTGGGTGGTCAATTGTCTATATGAAACCTATTTCAATTAATCAAGTCTTAACAAGTTTGATTGCTTAACATGTTGGAAACATTTAATCATGTAAACATCAATCTCAATTAATATATATAAACATGGAAAAGTTCGGGTCACTACATGTGGATGATATGCAGTGGAGATTTTATGAGTTACTCCATATCTTTTAAGAACTTTCTCAAGTTGATTATTACAAAAATGAGTTCCCCGATCACTTATTAAAGCTTTCGGTGTTCCAAACCTTGCAAAAAGACTTTTTAAAAAGTTGACTACAACTCGTGCATCGTTAGTTGGGAGAGCTTGTGCTTCCGCCCATTTAGATACATATCAATGGCAACGAGAATGTAGAGATTATTATGAGATTTTGGAAATGGACCCATAAAGTCAATACCCCAAATGTCAAATACTTCACATACTTGAATGACATTTTGTGGCATTTCATCACGTTGACTTATTTTTCCGACCCTTTGACAAGCATCACAGGATTTACAAAGAAGGTGTGCGTCTTTGTAAATTGTAGGCCAATAGAATCCAGCATCATAAACTTTTCTTGCTGTTAGTTGAGGCCCATAATGCCCTCCTGTTGGTCCTGTGTGACAATGGTTTAAAATTTTACTAGCTTCATCTCCGAATACACATCGGCGTATTATTCCATCGGGACAACTTTAAACAAATGTGGATCTTCCCAGAAATAGTGTTTTATATCACTAAAGAATTTCTTTCATTTTTGGTATGACAATCCTTTTTCAAGGAATCCACATACTAAGTAGTTTGCATAGTCTGCAAACCATGGAATTTCATTATGATCTATCTTCAATAGATATTCATCAGGAAAGTTGTCTTGTATGGCCGATTCATTTAGAACTTCTAATTCAGGATTTTCAAGACGAGAAAGATGATCAGCGGCGAGATTTTCTGCTCCTCTTTTATCTCGGATTTCAATATTGAACTCTTGTAAGAGTAAGATCCAACAGATTAATCTTGGTTTAGCATCTTGTTTCGAAAATAGGTATCTAAGAGCAGAATGGTCGGTATAGACCACCGTTTTAGCTAGAACGAGATATGATCGAAATTTGTCAAAAGCAAAGACAATAGCAAGGAGTTCTTTTTCAGTAGTTGTGTAATTTGTTTGTGCTCCTTGTAACGTCTTACTAGCATAATAAATAGGTTGAAATCGTTTTTCAATCCTTTGTCCTAAAGCGGCTCCCATTGCAAAATCACTTGCATCGCACATAAGTTCAAACGGTAGATTCCAATTTGGTGTTACCATGATCGGCGCATTAGTGAGTTTTTCTATAAGAATATTAAAATATTTAATGCATTCATCTGAAAAGATGAATGGAGCATCCTTTTCTAGGAGTTTATTCATAGGAGTGGCAATTTTAGAAAAATCTTTTATGAAACGTCGGTAAAAACCGGCATGCCCTAGAAAACTCCTAACTCCTCTAATATTGGTGGGATGTGGAAGTTTAGCAATTACATCTACTTTAGCTCTATCCACTTCAATTCCTTCCTTTGAAATTTTATGACCAAGAACGATGCCTTCTTTAACCATGAAATGGCATTTCCTGAACTGTGAAATAGTTCTCGAAATGTTGATGAAGCAGCAAAAACTATAAACGACTTTAACAATAAAAGTTTGATGATAATGAATAGTGTGCTGGCAAAGCGCAGAAAAAAAAAGTTTTGGAACTGGAAAACGAATTGAGCAAAGTATGAAGGAGGCGGTGGACAAATCACAAAGACTGAATCTGCCTTCAAAGAATCCAAATGATTCAGTATCTGCTGAATTCATTAACAAATACCTTGCTCCTGACTCTAAACCCCTGCTGACAATATTCTTCATCATCCTCTGATATTAGAAATCCTAAGATATCATCATATCTTTCATTATAAATATCCTCCATATTTCTGAAGATATTTTCATAATTATTCTTATCCTAAATCATTTATCTCTTCGCGCTATCTATATTACATCATAAAAGAAACTATTTTAGTTTCTAAATTCTGAAACATTCGAGTTTAAAATAGGAATATTTTTGAAGTAGTGTTGGGAGCTGAAACATGAGTTAGTATAATATAATGACACTTGATCAACGTGAATATATTACAGTAATTCATGCTGAGTTTCTAAATGAAATGTGACGATTCACAGATCATAACGTCATCATGTGTCATGTTACACGACTTTTATATTCTCTTTAACCTCTAAAATATCAAGAAAATATTTCTTGATGATTCGGTCTTTTCCGAGGTATTCTAGTAATTTGACAAGTCAAGATCGTGCCATTACAATTTCCTTCTTACAACATTAACAATGTTCATTCTGAAATTCATATCTGTGAATTATGGACCATTATAAGCGGTACTTGCTCACAAGAAGAAGAAACGAAAGGACAAAAACTCCGAAACAGAAATTGGGGTATAAATCGCAGCAAATAAAAGAAAGCATTAACTGGAGATGACAATGATTATAGAAGACAGAAACAGGGACATAAAAATATAAGGGAAGATATAAAACCCAACAACAACCCAGAAACTATAAACCATATATATCGATGCATATAGCAATATAAAGACACGGGAGAACTAAAAACACTATAAAACCAAGTGTATAGTAAAAGTAAATAGATTCTTCCGGAGGCAGGTGAAAAAGAAGAATGACAGATATGAAAGTTAGAAGTATATCAAGAATTAGAACCGGATGGAGCATATTGACGAATAATTCAAAGTATGAATTAAAGAAGAAAGAATAGAAGGTGTGAATTGTAAGGAAACGAAGGAGGTGGATATATAGTAAAATATCCGACAGAGCAATCAAAATAGATTATCTCTTTTAATCAAAGTGGATCCTAACTTCCTTAATTACTGAAGAACCAAATCTTATTACGAAGATTTTCTCTAAACTCCTTGAATTCCGGAAATCAACCGTGACTATGTCATTGGCTAAAAAGAACGTGCATTTACCCATTTCATTCTTTTGTGATAACTTCACTCGTACTCTTCACAAAAATCAAATTGCTTTATCAATATTACTTGATGATAATAAAACTATAATTTCCAACTCGTATACGTCATGAAAACATACTTATTGTCAGCAATGACCATCCCATTCAAATTTCGGGACGAAATTTCTTTAACGGGTAGGTACTGTGACAACCCGGAAATTTTCAACCAAATTTAAAGTTTATCTTTATATTATTCCGACACGATAAGCAAAGTTTGTTAAGTTAAATCTCAAGAATTTTAAATTGTGTTCATACATTCATTATAACCTCGACCAAATTCCGACGATTCACGAACCGTTATATATAAATAAAAATGTATATATATGTATATATATATTATAACTTGAGAATATTAATAAAGTATTAAACGTATAATACTTTATATGAACGTATTTGTTTCAATATGTTTATCGATGGAATTAGAAGATAATATCAAATGATTGAATTATTAGATACATTGAATTTATGGCTACGAGTCCCTGTTAGGAGGTCCACTTTGATTTAGGAAACCTTTCCCTTTTAACCATATTCGAAAAATGGTAAAGTAATTTTACATATAAGAACAAGGTGTCAACTAACGAGAACTAGACAAGAGTTAGTGAAGATTGCTATTTGATTTTCAATTCATACCTTACAACATTTTTCTCGTGATGTTAATAAGATAACTATTATGACTATCATTTTAAAGTTGAAATGTGGAATGTAAATAACTTAGATATTGGGTATCAACATTTTTCATTAAAATGATTTCATACGTTTATTTAACCTTTGAACTTTATCTCATGCTTCACCAACAGACTGTAATTTAAAAACTTGAAACCTATTATGAATGTATATGATTCTACTTTTCTAAAACGTTTTATGATATAACGATTTCCATTATTTTAACCTTTAAACAAAATGATTCTTAAATATATTTAGTTTTGAAAAACAAAATTATCATATTTATTTGATTTAGTTTCAAACGTATAAAAACGTTTTCAGTTTAAAAAGAACTTTATTATTAAAACGTATATAACTTTTATAAATATCTAGAACCACTTTTGACAACTCATTACTTAACCAGTATGATAAAGATAACGATATTTATATTTTATTTTATTAAATATATATAACGATTTAAATTAATATTATATATATACGCGTATTATACGTACATAGTTTTATACTTTTACTATACTTAAACTTTACCTTTACTTTATTTTTACTTTACTTTAACTTTAATAATTCACTTTAATAATTCATACTTTAATAATTCACTTTAATAATTCATACTTTAATAATTCACTTTAATAATTCATACTTTAATAATTCACTTTAATAATTCATACTTTAATAATTCACTTTAATAATTCAAAAATCTATTATAAATAGAATTCAAAAGGTTTCATTATTTCATAGAAACTCGAAAATATTTTTCTCTAAACTCTCTCAATCGATTTATATATATATATTTACTCCGTATTATTTCAAGATATTATTAGTATACATAAAATATTACGACGGAGTGCTGTCCGAGTGATTTCGAAATTGTTTTTCGAGCGGGATAAGGCTAAGGAAATTATGGGTTATAGCTATGGAGGTTATGGGTATGGTTCGGGAGTATTGCTCGTGAGTCAAACTAGTGTTTATCATCTCCGTTGCGTCTACGTACTTTTCCTGCAATATTGAATCTCAATATTGATACGTTCGTGAATCCGAGGCCAACCTTGCACTTGTTCAATGATGTTATATGTATTTTTACAACGAAATACAGTATGGTGAGTTTTCATAGCTCCCTTTTTAAATGCTTTTGCATTATATATTTTTGGGCTGAGAATACATGCATATTTTATAACTGTTTTACGAAATAGGCACAAGTACTAAAACTAATTCTACGTGGGTTTAAACCAGAAATATCCCCTTAGCTTGGTAACTATAACTACTGGTGTATGACTGGTAGGCGCGAATCCTAAAGATAGATCTATTGGGCCTAACAAACCCCATCCTGACTATGGGATGCTTTAGTACTTCGAGGTTTATATAACACACCTGATTCGGTGTACTTTCAGAGGGTAAAACATGAACGTTAAGGCTTGTTACCAGGTGCCTACAACTTATAGAATGCTTTTTATACACTTGCGAGTGTATGGTTATTTATGAAACTGAAATCTTGTGGTCTATTACAACTATTGAAAATCATTATTTATGATAAAACTATGAACTCACCAACCTTTTGGTTGACACTTTAAAGCATGTTTATTCTCAGGTGTTAAAGAAATCTTCCGCTGTGCATTTGCTCATTTTAAAGATATTACTTGGAGTCATTCATGGCATATTTCAAAAGACGTTGCATTCAAGTCGTTGAGTTCAATAGTGATTATTATTAAGTAAATGATAGATTAGGTCATTTATAGTTGAATCTTATGAAATGGTATGCATGCCTGTCAATTTTTGATGTAAAGAGCGTTTATCTTTTAAAAACGAATGCAATGTTTGAAAAATGTATCATATAGAGGTCAAATACCTCGCGATGTAATCAAATATTGAGAATCGTTTATAATGTATATGAACGGGTCCTTTCATGTGGTAATAGCTTTAGCTGTTTCATTCCGGGGGTTAGCATTTGTATCACTAGGTAGACTTCCCGGTTTTCTTTCACCTATCAACCTTGCTAGGTTACTTACTTCTTGTTCCAGATTTTGAATAGAAGCTTGTTGATTTCTAAATGCTTGAGCATTTTGTTCATTCATTTGTTTCTAAGATGTGAAAAACTGTGTTTGAGATTCAACTAGCTTCGTCATCATATCTTCTAAATTCGGTTTTTTTATCATCGGTTTGTGGTGGTTTGTTTTGAAAATTAGGTCTTTGCTGGTTGTAAGTATTGTTGGATACTTGTTGATTACTAGGACCTTGTTGGTTGTTTTATGGAACATTTCGGTTATAATTCTGGTTTTGATTGTAAATTGGTCTTGGCGATTGATAATTATTCTGATAATTATTTCCAGGCCTTTGGTTTATGTATGAAATATTCTCTCTTTGTTCCATTGTTAGTTCAATATTGAGACAATCTTTTGTCAAATGTGGTCCTCCACACTGCTCACAACTAATTCGTATTGAGTGTATATCCTTAGTCATCTTTTCCATTCGTCTCTCGACAGCATCTATCTTTGCTGAAATGGAATCTAAGTCATGGCTAGAATCGGATCTAGCTGCTTTAGATGATCTAACGATATCTTTTTCTTGGTGCCACTCATGTGAGTGGGAAGCAGTGTTATCAATAATTTTATAAGCATCAGTTTCGGTTTTCTTCATAATAGAACCACCAGCTGCTATATCGATGTCTTTCCTTGTAGTGATGTCGCATCCTTGGTAGAATATTTGTACTATTTGACAGGTGTCTAAACCATGTTGCGGACATCCTCTTAATAACTTTCCAAATCTTGTCCACGCCTTATATAGAGTTTCATTAGGTTTCTGTGTGAACGTAACAATTTCTCCTTGAAGTTTTACGGCTTTAGATGCCGGAAAGAATTGTTTAAGAAATTTTTCAACTAAAACATCCCATGTATCAATCGCCCCTTCTGGTAACGATTCTAACCAATCTTTGGCTTCTCCCTTTAAAGTCCAGGGAAATAACATGAGATATATCTGTTCATCTTCAACTTCTCTTATTTTAAATAGTGTGCAGATTCTATTAAAGGTACGAAGATGTTCATTTGGATCTTCCTTCGGTGCACCACTAAATTGGCATTGATTAGTCACCATATGTAGAATTTGTCCTTTGATTTCATAATCTGGCGCATTAATGTCAGGATGAGTAATTGCGTGACCTTGGCCAGTGCGCTTAGCTCTCATTCGGTCTTCCATACTTAAAGGTTCCAGATTTTCCATGATTGAATTTGTTGAATCTGAATCACTAGAGGATTCTGATTTAATGGTTCGTTCCTCAACAATCTCTGTTTGAATGATTGGTGGTTCCGGAGGAAAGATTAATGGTTCAGGATCTATGAATCGTCCCTGAATATTCTCCGGATTCTCAATTGTGAGGTCGGGTTCAAAAAATGGATTATCGGAAATTTGAATTGGAGTACTTGGTCGACTGGATGACGATTCTAAAGAAAAATCAACGGCAACAATATTAGCTAGACGTCTTGATCGAGTTACAGGTGGTGAACGTACAAAAGGTGGTGAACATTTTGCTCGGTGCATTCACTGAATATCCTATTAGTTTTTAAAAAGGAAAGAAAAATTATATAAGTTATCCAATTAATAGACTTTTCTGATTTTGCCCACGTTTCGAATAGCCAAAAGATGCAGCAGAGGGGCTGGATTCGTTTGGTCTCAATATAATTGAGTACTGTTTGGCTCCAATAACCCGGTCCACGTACAAATCCAACTATTACTACGAACCAGAAAATTTTGATGTCTATCAATTTAACCACTTAAAATAAAATTTTGAAATTTTAAGAAGTTTTAGATAAGAAATAGAGAAAATTCTAAGTCCTAAAAACTAGAATGGCGAGAAATAAGAAAGAAAAAGAGCGCGCCGATATTAAAATTGGAGAAATAAGAAAGAAAAAGAACGACTTATAAAACTTTAAAACACTCGACTAATCCAACCTTAATATTATCACTAACTTAAAATTAAAATTGCAAATTGAGATTACTAATTGGAGTGATAATTGATACATAGGTAAAAGGCGTCGAAAAATAAAAATAAGAAAGTAGCGCGTTGAAACTTAAAAAAGAACTAAAAACTAAGAATTAAAAGTTGCGTCTAAAAATATTAAAGCTTACAAGTAAACCTATATCCCAAATGGCAATATCTTAAAAAAAAAAAACTAAAACTTAGATAGGCGTCGCAAAATTCTAAAGCACCTAAATCTTAGTCTAAAGAGAAAGCACTTAAGGGATTTTACGGCAAAGCCTAAAAATCTAGAAGTAAAAATAACTATGGCAAAAACTATGACTTAAAACTAAATACGAATGATAAAAATACAAAAATTACGAATAAACGATTAAAAAAAATACAAGAATAAAAATAAGATTAAAATTGATAAAATTATTTAATTTTATAAAAATATTATTTTTATATATTTATATTATAAAAGTATTAATTTTTATATATAAATAAACTAATTATAATTAATTATTACTAATTAAATTGAAACTTAAATTAAATATTAAACTAATTAACCCTAATTGATAATAATAATAAATACTCCGTAATTAATGCTTACTAGGGTTTCTGTGTGACCTGTCTGGGCGGCTCTGCGAGTCGCGGTGAACCCAGTTCAAAACCCCCGTAAATCGCGGAGATTGCGGGTTCAACGTGTACCAGGTTCAAATTTGACAGGTTCAGTTTTTATTATATATTTTTTTTATATTTTTCTGTTTTATATTTTCTGTTTTAATAATTAAATAAAATATTTATATAAATTAAATAAAAACTTATGTTTTAAAAACTAAAATAAAAATAGAAATACTTTATAATTTTATAAAAATCTTAAAAATAGATTTATATATATATATATATATATATATATATATATATATATATATATATATATATATATATATATATATTTTCGGTTTTTTTTTTGTGTTTATGTGGCTTTTCGCTTCTTCGTTCCCCGGCAGCGGCGCCAAAAATACTTGATGTTATGCGAGTTGTATATGAAATAGCTTATATTTTACTAGGAAAAACTATTAAATACGATACAATTTTACACAAGATATTTATTTATTTATAGAATGGATATACTTAAACCTTGCTACAACACTTATAAGCAGTGTACCTAATCAGTAGTGTAGTTTTTAGTAAGTCCGGTTCGTTCCACAGGGAAATCTTTAAATAAAGCTTAACGCTATATTAGTTTTAATTTATAAAAATATAAATATATATAAGTAATATTATTATTATAAAAAGGGGGTTTTTACCGTTTAATGACCGGTTTATCGATTTTAAAACTTAGTCGCAGTTAAAACCTAATGTAAAATATTAAAAATAAATATAACTTAATTTAAAGCGTAAAGTAAATAACGATAATGAAATTGCGATAAATAAAAGTGCGATAATTAGAAGTGCAATTAAATATAAAATAAAGGAAATTAAATATGAAATAAAAGAATTATGCTTATTTAAACTTCCGTAATCATGATGTTTGACGTGTTGATTTTAGTTTTATGCCCATGGGTTAATTGTCCTTTGTCCTGGATTATTTAATATGTCCGTCTGGTTTTTGTCCATAACAGTCCATCAGTCATAAATATAAAGTGCGAGTATCCTCGTCAAATTATCCTTATACCCGAAGTCAAATATTCCAACTAATTGGGGACTTAAACTGTAGTGACCCGAACTTTTCCATGTTTATATATATTAATTGAGATTGATATTTACATGATTAAATGTTTCCAACATGTTAAGCAATCAAACTTGTTAAGACTTGATTAATTGAAATATGTTTCATATAGACAATTGACCACCCAAGTTGATCGGTGATTCACGAACGTTAAAACTTGTAAAAACTATATGATGACATATATATGGATATATATATATAGTTAACATGATACTATGATAAGAAAACATATCATAAAGTATATTAACAATGAACTACATATGTAAAAACAAGACTACTAACTTAATGATTTTTAAACGAGACATATATGTAACAATTATCGTTGTAAAGACATTTAATGTATATATATCATATTAAGAGATATTCATACATGATAATATCATGATAATATAATAATTTAAAATCTCATTTGATATTATAAACATTGGGTTAACAACATTTAACAAGATCGTTAACCTAAAGGTTTCAAAACAACACTTACATGTAACGACTAACGATGACTTAACGACTCAGTTAAAATGTATATACATGTAGTGTTTTAATATGTATTTATATACTTTTGAAAGACTTCAATACACTTATCAAAATACTTCTACTTAACAAAAATGCTTACAATTACATCCTCGTTCAGTTTCATCAACAATTCTACTCGTATGCACCCGTATTCGTACTCGTACAATACACAGCTTTTAGATGTATGTACTATTGGTATATACACTACAATGATCAGCTCTTAGCAGACCATGTGAGTCACCTAACACATGTGGGAACCATCATTTGGCAACTAGCATGAAATATCTCATAAAATTACAAAAATATGAGTAATCATTCATGACTTATTTACATGAAAACAAAATTACATATCCTTTATATCTAATCCATACACCAACGACCAAAAACACCTACAAACACTTTCATTCTTCAATTTTCTTCATCTAATTGATCTCTCTCAAGTTCTATCTTCAAGTTCTAAGTGTTCTTCATAAATTCCAAAAGTTCTAGTTTCATAAAATCAAGAATACTTTCAAGTTTGCTAGCTCACTTCCAATCTTGTAAGGTGATCATCCAACCTCAAGAAATCTTTGTTTCTTACAGTAGGTTATCATTCTAATACAAGGTAATAATCATATTCAAACTTTGGTTCAATTTCTATAACTATAACAATCTTATTTCAAGTGATGATCTTACTTGAACTTGTTTTCGTGTCATGATTCTGCTTCAAGAACTTCGAGCCATCCAAGGATCCATTGAAGCTAGATCCATTTTTCTCTTTTCCAGTAGGTTTATCCAAGGAAATTAAGGTAGTAATGATGTTCATAACATCATTCGATTCATACATATAAAGCTATCTTATTCGAAGGTTTAAACTTGTAATCACTAGAACATAGTTTAGTTAATTCTAAACTTGTTCGCAAACAAAAGTTAATCCTTCTAACTTGACTTTTAAAATCAACTAAACACATGTTCTATATCTATATGATATGCTAACTTAATGATTTAAAACCTGGAAACACGAAAAACACCGTAAAACCGGATTTACGCCGTCGTAGTAACACCGCGGGCTGTTTTGGGTTAGTTAATTAAAAACTATGATAAACTTTGATTTAAAAGTTGTTATTCTGAGAAAATGATTTTTATTATGAACATGAAACTATATCCAAAAATTATGGTTAAACTCAAAGTGGAAGTATGTTTTCTAAAATGGTCATCTAGACGTCGTTCTTTCGACTGAAATGACTACCTTTACAAAAATGACTTGTAACTTATTTTTCCGACTATAAACCTATACTTTTTCTGTTTATATTCATAAAATAGAGTTCAATATGAAATCATAGCAATTTGATTCACTCAAAACGGATTTAAAATGAAGAAGTTATGGGTAAAACAAGATTGGATAATTTTTCTCATTTTAGCTACGTGAAAATTGGTAACAAATCTATTCTAACCATAACTTAATCAACTTGTATTGTATATTATGTAATCTTGAGATACCATAGACACGTATACAATGTTTCGACCTATCATGTCGACACATCTATATATATTTCGGAACAACCATAGACACTCTATATGTGAATGTTGGAGTTAGCTATACAGGGTTGAGGTTGATTCCAAAATATATATAGTTTGAGTTGTGATCAATACTGAGATACGTATACACTGGGTCGTGGATTGATTCAAGATAATATTTATCGATTTATTTCTGTACATCTAACTGTGGACAACTAGTTGTAGGTTATTAACGAGGACAACTGACTTAATAAACTTAAAACATCAAAATATATTAAAAGTGTTGTAAATATATTTTGAACATATTTTGATATATATGTATATATTGTTATAGGTTCGTGAATCAACCAGTGGCCAAGTCTTACTTCCCGACGAAGTAAAAATCTGTGAAAGTGAGTTATAGTCCCACTTTTAAAATCTAATATTTTTGGGATGAGAATACATGCAGGTTTTATAAATCATTTACAAAATAGACACAAGTACGTGAAACTACATTCTATGGTTGAATTATCGAAATCGAATATGCCCTTTTTTATTAAGTCTGGTAATCTAAGAATTAGGGAACATACACCCTAATTGACGCGAATCCTAAAGATAGATCTATTGGGCCTAACAAACCCCATTCAAAGTACCGGATGCTTTAGTACTTTGAAATTTATATCATATCCGAAGGGTGTCCCGGAATGATGGGGATATTCTTATATATGCATCTTGTTAATGTCGGTTACCAGGTGTTCACCATATGAATGATTTTTATCTCTATGTATGGGATGTGTATTGAAATATGAAATCTTGTGGTCTATTGTTACGATTTGATATATATAGGTTAAACCTATAACTCACCAACATTTTTGTTGACGTTTAAAGCATGTTTATTCTCAGGTGAATATTAAGAGCTTCCGCTGTTGCATACTAAAATAAGGACAAGATTTGGAGTCCATGTTTGTATGATATTGTGTAAAAACTGCATTCAAGAAACTGATTTCGATGTAACATATTTGTATTGTAAACCATTATGTAATGGTCGTGTGTAAACAGGATATTTTAGATTATCATTATTTGATAATCTACGTAAAGCTTTTTAAACCTTTATTTATGAAATAAAGGTTATGGTTTGTTTTAAAAATGAATGCAGTCTTTGAAAAACGTCTCATATAGAGGTCAAAACCTCGCAACGAAATCAATTAATATGGAACGTTTTTAATCAATAAGAACGGGACATTTCAGTTGGTATCCGAGCGTTGGTCTTAGAGAACCAGAAAATTTGCATTAGTGTGTCTTATCGAGTTTGTTAGGATGCATTAGTGAGTCTGGACTTCGACCGTGTTTTCTTTAAAAATGATTGCTTAACATTTTTGTTGGAAACTATATATTTTTAACATATGAATATTATGTGATATATTAATCTCTTAACGTGTTTGATATTATGTGATAGATGTCTACCTCTAGAACAAGTCCCATTGACTCACCTAATAATAATGAAGAGTCAAATGTAAATTGGAATGATTTGTGGATTGATTCACAAGTTCCCGAAGAGGAACCGGAAGAAGAGTCGGAACCGGAAGAAGAATCGGAACCGGAAGAAGAATCGGAACCGGATGAAGAAATAGAACCAGTGGGGGAAATAATAAAACGGTTAAGTAAAAGAAAATCCTCAACCAACCGACCAAAGTTAATTATGGTCAATGGTGTTTCCGCCAAGGAAGCAAAATATTGGGAGGATTACCAATTCTCCGATGAATCGGATTCCGACGAGAATTCCGATGATGTTATAGAAATTACCCCAACTGAATTTAAAAAGGCAAAAGAAAATAATAAGGGAAAGGGCATAAAAATAGAGAAATCTAATTCCAACCCCGATGAACTTTATATGTATCGTCAATCCCCGAAGTCCTTAAGTTGTAACAATGACCCGGGAACCTCTAAACCACCAGGTTTTTCTAAACCAATGTGGAAAACGACGGCTCGTATTAGGGGAACATCATATATCCCTAGAAACTTGGCAAAACGAACCAAAACTGAAGAAGAAGAAACAAGCGAGTCGGAATAAGATAGTTGTATTCGTGTGGTGTAATATATGTAATATAGTGTGCTTATGCTTTATGATATATGTAAAAATTGCTTGTATTAATAAGTATTTTTTTTATGAATCTAACTCTTGTCTATTTTACAGTTTAAAAACACAAAATGGATAGACAACCCAATATTTTAAGAGACCTACCCGGAGACATGATTGATGAAATCTTGTCTAGAGTCGGCCAGAATTCTTCGGCACAACTATTTAAGGCGAGATCAGTTTGTAAGACATTCGAAGAACGTTCCAAGAATGTCTTGGTTTATAAGAGACTTTCGTTTGAAAGATGGGGGATATCACATTGGGAAACCCATAAGTTAGGGAACCCAAATGCTATTTTACGCAATGGGTTAAGAAATTATTTTGACTCAATATATCCGAATATTGGACTTCGTGATTTAGAAAAAGCGGCTAACATGCAACATAAAGAAGCATGTTATGCTTACGGATTAGTAATGTTCGCTTCTCACCAAAATTAGAACAAGAACATCGGGCTACAACTATTAAACAAAACGTTTCCACAAGTGACGGAGTCGGTAATTGGGGTAAGAAATGAGGTTTTTAGATTGTTACGGGACTGTTGGACATTACGTAACCCTCGTCCCTTTGATGACGTTACAACACGCTGTCTTATCAACGGCCATAACGGTTATGTTGCACAAGACCAAGGATGGGAAGTAGTCCTAGTAAAACCAGAATGCATGACTTGTTTCTGGACGTATGAATTACGTGTCTTTATTGCCTTTGCTGAACGACTTGTGTACTAGCTAGAATTGTCTTCACAACTATCTTGTATCAAAGTTATTGTGTGCTATATTTCATGCTTTATGTAAAATAAGCGGTATTGTAAGTTTGTAAAATATTGTATAAAAGTTTGAACGCGAAATATTATTATAATCAGTTTTTCATATAGAATTGTAGTAGTTGAATTGTATATTAGCTACTAAGTATGAACTTAACGGGTAGGTACTACCCGAATTTAAACTTATAAAACGCTAATATGAAGAAAAAGCTTTTATAAATGAGTTCATATTATGCTAAGAAATACTATTAACTACTCTTAATATTCTGTATGATTAACTTGTTCCATTTGACTATTTTGAAGGAAATGGCACCGACTACTCGACACACCGTGAATATGAATGAAGAGGAATTCCGTACTTTTCTAGCTTCAAACATAGCCGCAGTACAGGCTGCGCTACATACCAACAATAACCTTGGATCTAGCAGTACAGGAAATCGTGTAGGATGCACCTACAAAGAATTCACTGCCTGCAAACCTTTGGAATTTGATGGAACCGAAGGACCGATCGGATTGAAATGGTGGACCGAGAAGGTCGAATCGGTATTTGCCATAAGTAAGTGTACTGAAGAGGACAAAGTAAAGTACGCTACGCATACCTTCACAGGTTCTGCGTTAACATGGTGGAATACCTATCTAGAGCAAGTGGGACAAGACGATGCGTACGCACTACCGTGGTCAGCATTCAAGCACTTGATGAACGAGAAGTACCGTCCCAGAACCGAGGTCAATAAGCTCAAGACAGAACTTAGAGGGTTACGAACCCAAGGATTTGATATTACCACGTACGAAAGACGATTCACAGAATTGTGCCTATTGTGTCCGGGAGCATTCGAAGATGAGGAAGAGAAGATCGACGCGTTTGTGAAAGGATTACCGGAAAGAATCCAAGAAGATATAAGTTCACACGAGCCCGCCTCCATACAACAGGCATGTAGAATGGCTCACAAACTAGTGAACCAGATTGAAGAAAGAATTAAAGAACAGACTGCTGAAGAGGCCAATGTGAAGCAAGTCAAAAGAAAGTGGGAGGAAAACGGTGATAAGAATCACCAATACAACAACAACAGCAATTACAACAATAATCGCAACAATTATCCCAACAATCGCAACATCAATCGCAACTACAACAAACGGCCCAACAACAACAACAACAACAACAACAGCAACTACAACAATCATCCCAACAACAATAATAACCGCAACAACAACAACAATCAGAAGCAGCTATGCCAAAGGTGTGAAAAGAATCACTCGGGGTTCTGCACCAAATTTTGCAACAAGTGTAAAAGAAATGGTCATAGCGCGGCGAAGTGTGAGGTCTACGGACCAGGGGTTAATAGAACGAAAGGAACAAATGGTGTCGGAACGAGTAATGGCGGAGCAAGTAGTGTCGGAGCAAGTTATGCCAATGTAGTTTGTTATAAATGTGGAAAACCAGGCCACATTATTAGAAATTGCCCGAACCAGGAGAACACGAATGGACAAGGGCGTGGAAGAGTTTTCAATATTAATGCGGTAGAGGCACAGGAAGACCCGGAGCTTGTTACGGGTACGTTTCTTATTGACAATAAATCTGCTTACGTTTTATTTGATTCGGTGTGGATAGAAGCTATATGAGTAGAGATTTTTGTGCTAAATTAAGTTGTCCATTGACGCCTTTGGATAGTAAATTTTTACTCGAATTAGCAAATGGTAAATTAATTTCAGCAGATAATATATGTCGGAATCGAGAAATTAAACTGGTTAGCGAAACATTTAAGATTGATTTGATACCAGTAGAGTTAGGGAGTTTTGATGTGATAATCGGTATGGACTGGTTGAAAGAAGTGAAAGCGGAGATCGTTTGTTACAAAAATGCAATTCGCATTATACGAGAAAAAGGAAAACCCTTAATGGTGTACGGAGAAAAGGGCAACACGAAGCTACATCTTATTAGTAATTTGAAGGCACAAAAACTAATAAGAAAAGGTTGCTATGCTATTCTAGCACACGTCGAGAAAGTACAAACTGAAGAAAAGAGCATCAATGATGTTCCCGTCGCAAAAGAATTTCCCGATGTATTTCCGAAAGAATTACCGGGATTACCCCCACATCGATCCGTTGAATTTCAAATAGATCTTGTACCAGGAGCTGCACCAATAGCTCGTGCTCCTTACAGACTCGCACCCAGCGAGATGAAAGAACTGCAAAGCCAATTACAAGAACTTTTAGAGCATGGTTTCATTCGACCAAGCACATCACCGTGGGGAGCTCCTGTTTTGTTTGTCAAGAAGAAAGATGGTACATTCAGGTTGTGTATCGACTACCGAGAGTTGAACAAACTTACCATCAAGAACCGCTACCCACTACCGAGAATCGATGACTTATTTGATCAACTACAAGGCTCGTCTGTTTATTCAAAGATTGACTTACGTTTCGGGTATCATCAAATGCGGGTGAAAGAAGATGATATTCCAAAGACTGCTTTCAGAACACGTTACGGTCATTACGAGTTTATGGTCATGCCGTTTGGTTTAACTAATGCACCAGCTGTGTTCATGGACCTTATGAACCGAGTTTGTGGACCATACCTTGACAAGTTTGTCATTGTTTTCATTGATGACATACTTATTTACTCAAAGAATGACCAAGAACACGGTGAACATCTGAGAAAGGTGTTAGAAGTATTGAGGAAGGAAGAATTGTACGCTAAGTTTTCAAAGTGTGCATTTTGGTTGGAAGAAGTTCAATTCCTCGGTCACATAGTGAACAAAGAAGGTATTAAGGTGGATCCAGCAAAGATAGAAACTGTTGAAAAGTGGGAAACCCCGAAAACTCCGAAACACATACGCCATTTTTTAGGACTAGCTGGTTACTACAGAAGGTTCATCCAAGACTTTTCCAGAATAGCAAAACCCTTGACTGCATTAACGCATAAAGGGAAGAAATTTGAATGGAATGATAAACAAGAGAAAGCGTTTCAGTTATTGAAGAAAAAGCTAACTACGGCACCTATATTGTCATTGCCTGAAGGGAATGATGATTTTGTGATTTATTGTGATGCATCAAAGCAAGGTCTCGGTTGTGTATTAATGCAACGAACGAAGGTGATTGCTTATGCGTCTAGACAATTGAAGATTCACGAACAAAATTATACGACGCATGATTTGGAATTAGGCGCGGTTGTTTTTGCATTAAAGACTTGGAGGCACTACTTATATGGGGTCAAAAGTATTATATATACCGACCACAAAAGTCTTCAACACATATTTAATCAGAAACAACTGAATATGAGGCAGCGTAGGTGGATTGAATTATTGAATGATTACGACTTTGAGATTCGTTACCACCCGGGGAAGGCAAATGTGGTAGCCGATGCCTTGAGCAGGAAGGACAGAGAACCCATTCGAGTAAAATCTATGAATATAATGATTCATAATAACATTACTACTCAAATAAAGGAGGCGCAACAAGGAGTTTTAAAAGAGGGAAATTTAAAGGATGAAATACCCAAAGGATCTGAGAAGCATCTTAATATTCGGGAAGACGGAACCCGGTATAGGGCTGAAAGGATTTGGGTACCAAAATTTGGAGATATGAGAGAAATGGTACTTAGAGAAGCTCATAAAACCAGATACTCAATACATCCTGGAACGGGGAAGATGTACAAGGATCTCAAGAAACATTTTTGGTGGTCGGGTATGAAAGCCGATGTTGCTAAATACGTAGGAGAATGTTTGACGTGTTCTAAGGTCAAAGCTGAGCATCAGAAACCATCAGGTCTACTTCAACAACCCGAAATCCCGGAATGGAAATGGGAAAACATTACCATGGATTTCATCACTAAATTGCCAAGGACTGCAAGTGGTTTTGATACTATTTGGGTAATAGTTGATCGTCTCACCAAATCAGCACACTTCCTACCAATAAGAGAAGATGACAAGATGGAGAAGTTAGCACGACTGTATTTGAAGGAAGTCGTCTCCAGACATGGAATACCAATCTCTATTATCTCTGATAGGGATGGCAGATTTATTTCAAGATTCTGGCAGACATTACAGCAAGCATTAGGAACTCGTCTAGACATGAGTACTGCCTATCATCCACAAACTGATGGGTAGAGCGAAAGGACGATACAAACGCTTGAAGATATGCTACGAGCATGTGTTATTGATTTCGGAAACAGTTGGGATCGACATCTACCATTAGCAGAATTTTCCTACAACAACAGCTACCATTCAAGCATTGAGATGGCGCCGTTTGAAGCACTTTATGGTAGAAAGTGCAGGTCTCCGATTTGTTGGAGTGAAGTGGGGGATAGACAGATTACGGGTCCGGAGATTATACAAGAAACTACCGAGAAGATCATCCAAATTCAACAACGGTTGAAAATCGCCCAAAGTCGACAAAAGAGCTACGCTGACATTAAAAGAAAAGATATAGAATTTGAAATTGGAGAGATGGTCATGCTTAAAGTTGCACCTTGGAAAGGCGTTGTTTGATTTGGTAAACGAGGGAAATTAAATCCAAGGTATATTGGACCATTCAAGATTATTGATCGTGTCGGACCAGTAGCTTACCGACTTGAGTTACCTCAACAACTCGCGGCTGTACATAACACTTTCCACGTCTCGAATTTGAAGAAATGTTTTGCTAAAGAAGATCTCACTATTCCGTTAGATGAAATCCAAATCAACGAAAAACTCCAATTCATCGAAGAACCCGTCGAAATAATGGATCGTGAGGTTAAAAGACTTAAGCAAAACAAGATACCAATTGTTAAGGTTCGATGGAATGCTCGTAGAGGACCCGAGTTCACCTGGGAGCGTGAAGATCAGATGAAGAAGAAATACCCGCATCTATTTCCAGAAGATTCGTCAACACCTTCAACAGCTTAAAATTTCGGGACGAAATTTATTTAACGGGTAGGTACTGTAGTGACCCGAACTTTTCCATGTTTATATATATTAATTGAGATTGATATTTACATGATTAAATGTTTCCAACATGTTAAGCAATCAAACTTGTTAAGACTTGATTAATTGAAATATGTTTCATATAGACAATTGACCACCCAAGTTGATCGGTGATTCACGAACGTTAAAACTTGTAAAAACTATATGATGACATATATATGGATATATATATATAGTTAACATGATACTATGATAAGAAAACATATCATAAAGTATATTAACAATGAACTACATATGTAAAAACAAGACTACTAACTTAATGATTTTTAAACGAGACATATATGTAACGATTATCATTGTAAAGACATTTAATGTATATATATCATATTAAGAGATATTCATACATGATAATATCATGATAATATAATAATTTAAAATCTCATTTGATATTATAAACATTGGGTTAACAACATTTAACAAGATCGTTAACCTAAAGGTTTCAAAACAACACTTACATGTAACGACTAACGATGACTTAACGACTCAGTTAAAATGTATATACATGTAGTGTTTTAATATGTATTTATACACTTTTGAAAGACTTCAATACACTTATCAAAATACTTCTACTTAACAAAAATGCTTACAATTACATCCTCGTTCAGTTTCATCAACAATTCTACTCGTATGCACCCGTATTCGTACTCGTACAATACACAGCTTTTAGATGTATGTACTATTGGTATATACACTCCAATGATCAGCTCTTAGCAGCCCATTTGAGTCACCTAACACATGTGGGAACCATCATTTGGCAACTAGCATGAAATATCTCATAAAATTACAAAAATATGAGTAATCATTCATGACTTATTTACATGAAAACAAAATTACATATCCTTTATATCTAATCCATACACCAACGACCAAAAACACCTACAAACACTTTCATTATTCAATTTTCTTCATCTAATTGATCTCTCTCAAGTTCTATCTTCAAGTTCTAAGTGTTCTTCATAAATTCCAAAAGTTCTAGTTTCATAAAATCAAGAATACTTTCAAGTTTGCTAGCTCACTTCCAATCTTGTAAGGTGATCATCCAACCTCAAGAAATCTTTGTTTCTTACAGTAGGTTATCATTCTAATACAAGGTAATAATCATATTCAAACTTTAGTTCAATTTCTATAACTATAACAATCTTATTTCAAGTGATGATCTTACTTGAACTTGTTTTCGTGTCATGATTCTGCTTCAAGAACTTCGAGCCATCCAAGGATCCATTGAAGCTAGATCCATTTTTCTCTTTTCCAGTAGGTTTATCCAAGGAAATTAAGGTAGTAATGATGTTCATAACATCATTCAATTCATACATATAAAGCTATCTTATTCGAAGGTTTAAACTTGTAATCACTAGAACATAGTTTAGTTAATTCTAAACTTGTTCGCAAACAAAAGTTAATCCTTCTAACTTGACTTTTAAAATCAACTAAACACATGTTCTATATCTATATGATATGCTAACTTAATGATTTAAAACCTGGAAACACGAAAAACACCGTAAAACCGGATTTACGCCGTCGTAGTAACACCGCGGGCTGTTTTGGGTTAGTTAATTAAAAACTATGATAAAATTTGATTTAAAAGTTTTTATTCTGAGAAAATGATTTTTATTATGAACATGAAACTATATCCAAAAATTATGGTTAAACTCAAAGTGGAAGTATGTTTTCTAAAATGGTCATCTAGACGTCGTTCTTTCGACTGAAATGACTACCTTTACAAAAATGAGTTGTAACTTATTTTTCCGACTATAAACCTATACTTTTTCTGTTTATATTCATAAAATAGAGTTCAATATGAAATCATAGCAATTTGATTCACTCAAAACGGATTTAAAATGAAGAAGTTATGGGTAAAACAAGATTGGATAATTTTTCTCATTTTAGCTACGTGAAAATTGGTAACAAATCTATTCTAACCATAACTTAATCAACTTGTATTGTATATTATGTAATCTTGAGATACCATAGACACGTATACAATGTTTCGACCTATCATGTCGACACATCTATATATATTTCGGAACAACCATAGACACTCTATATGTGAATGTTGGAGTTAGCTATACAGGGTTGAGGTTGATTCCAAAATATATATAGTTTGAGTTGTGATCAATACTGAGATACGTATACACTGGGTCGTGGATTGATTCAAGATAATATTTATCGATTTATTTCTGTACATCTAACTGTGGACAACTAGTTGTAGGTTATTAACGAGGACAACTGACTTAATAAACTTAAAACATCAAAATATATTAAAAGTGTTGTAAATATATTTTGAACATATTTTGATATATATGTATATATTGTTATAGGTTCGTGAATCAACCAGTGGCCAAGTCTTACTTCCCGACGAAGTAAAAATCTGTGAAAGTGAGTTATAGTCCCACTTTTAAAATCTAATATTTTTGGGATGAGAATACATGCAGGTTTTATAAATGATTTACAAAATAGACACAAGTACGTGAAACTACATTCTATGGTTAAATTATCGAAATCGAATATGCCCTTTTTTATTAAGTCTGGTAATCTAAGAATTAGGGAACAGACACCCTAATTGACGCGAATCCTAAAGATAGATCTATTGGGCCTAACAAACCCCATCCAAAGTACCGGATGCTTTAGTACTTCGAAATTTATATCATATCCGAAGGGTGTCCCGGAATGATGGGGATATTCTTATATATGCATCTTGTTAATGTCGGTTACCAGGTGTTCACCATATGAATGATTTTTATCTCTATGTATGGGATGTGTATTGAAATATGAAATCTTGTGGTCTATTGTTACGATTTGATATATATAGGTTAAACCTATAACTCACCAACATTTTTGTTGACGTTTAAAGCATGTTTATTCTCAGGTGAATATTAAGAGCTTCCGCTGTTGCATACTAAAATAAGGACAAGATTTGGAGTCCATGTTTGTATGATATTGTGTAAAAACTGCATTCAAGAAACTGATTTCGATGTAACATATTTGTATTGTAAACCATTATGTAATGGTCGTGTGTAAACAGGATATTTTAGATTATCATTATTTGATAATCTACGTAAAGCTTTTTAAACCTTTATTTATGAAATAAAGGTTATGGTTTGTTTTAAAAATGAATGCAGTCTTTGAAAAACGTCTCATATAGAGGTCATAACCTCGCAACGAAATCAATTAATATGGAACGTTTTTAATCAATAAGAACGGGACATTTCATAAACTGTAACAAGATTTTAATACTTTGTTTAATAATTACACCAGGTTATCGACTGCGTGTAACCCAAGATTTTAATACTTTGTTATCAATTATGCCAAGTGTCCTTGTACATAATTTCACCCCTGTTTTAATAATTCTAGTGACGATTAATCCATTCCCGTGTCCGGTTAAATGAACTATTATTCGTACATATAAATACCCTGCCCATCGTGTCCGATCGAGTGTATATGGTTATTTATAGGGACGTCCAATTGTAAATCTTTATATTAAAATTAACAAACTATCATTTAGTTAAACAAATATAAAGCCCATTAATAGCCCATAGTCTAATTTCCACAAGTGTCGTTCTTTTGTCCAAACCCCAATTATGGTATAAAGCCCAAATACCCAATTTTAATATTTAGCCCAACATCATGATTACTTCGTTTTAAATAAGTGTAATAATAACTTAGCTACGATACATTAATGTAAAAAGGTTGAACATAACTTACAATGATTAAAAATAGCGTAGCGTTACACGGACAGAATTTCGACTTACACCCTTACAACATTCGCTAACTTACCCTTATTATTGGAAATTAAAATTAAAATTAAAATTAAAATTATAATTATAATATATATATATATATATATATATATATATATATATATATATATATATACACGTTTTTGAGAGATAGATAGAATTAGGATATATAAAACTCGAAAAATGCGTGGCCTTTTATAGGCAGTTTGGGACCAGGTATCTCCGCGAGTCGCGACACTCTTGTTCTTCAAACTCCGTAAGTCGCGGAGTTCGACTTTACAGCTCATCCATTTTGGATCTTTACTTGCCGACGGATTTTAATAATATAAATATAATATAATATATAATTAATTATATAAATTATAATTAATTTATAATTAATTATATAAATTAATTATTATAAATTATAATTAATTTATAATTAATTATATAAATTATATATTTATATTATATTTATATACATAATTAATTTGTAACTTTCGGTCCGTTGCGTCGAGCGTTGAGAGTTGACTCATGTCCCGGATCCGGATTTTCGAACGTCCTTGCGTACAATTTAATATCTTGTACTTTGCGTTTTGAATCTTGTACTCTTGTAATTTCGAGACGTTTCTTATCAATAATTGGAACTTCTTTGATTGTATTTTGTACTTTTGAGCTTTTTGGTCGTTTGCTTCTTTAATTCGTCGAATCTGTCTTTTGTCTTCACCTTTTATTATTTAAACGAATATTACTTGTAAAAAGGACAACTGCAACTAAAAGCTTGTCTTTATTGAGGGATAATATTATGAAATATATGTTCGTTTTTAGCATTATCAACACACCTACACACGGCTGAGGAGATCGACCGCACGGAGAAGAACGCTCATTCCTTCAATTTCAATTCCTACTTTCGGTATGATTAATCTTTGCTTTCCTAACATTCAATTGTGGTTGTATGATGATTTAGGGTTATGAAGAAACCCTAACTAGAATGAATCAAAACCTAAATTGATGCAAACAATTGAAATTGTTCTTGAAGAACAATTTAGAAACGATTGTGGCAATGATTATTGTATATCTATGCATTAATTTAACTTTGGATAATTCTAGGGTTCATTATACATCTAGGTTAGATTTCCATAGAAGCATTGTTCATATGATATGAATGACATTGTTGCAAATTGAGTGTAATAATGTTGAATGTCAAAACATGTGTTGATGATGATTTCAAAAGTCTAGAATACATATGAACTTTGTGAAAATCTTAATCTAGTTGCAAACTCATTGACACTAATGAAGAGTGAAAATGTGAAGAATATTAACATCAAAACACCTAAGTATTGATGATGATTAAAGTTTGCAAAACTTGTTGCCTACAATTGAATTATACACCTTGAACTAATCTGAAGTATCATTGTGTAGAAAATGGCAAGAGGAAACGAACCAAAAAGAAAGGACTCATACGACCCACCGTCGGATCCTACAGAGAGAATTAAGTACAACGCTCGGTTTTTCTCTAGACATCCTATCACTGAAGGAAGAAAAGTTGCCCACGATCAAATGCCAGAACATGTGAGACAATTCAAAACTCTTCAATGGGAAGCATTTCTCACTCTTGATGGTCCCATTTATCCATCTCTCATTCGCGAATTTTATGCTAATTTCAACTTCGTGAATAATGTAGTCTCCTTTAGTCTTCAAGGGACAACTTATCGCTACTCTCTTGTAGATTTCGGTCGCATTCTCCAAGTTCTAACGGATGGTGAAGAATTCTTCAGTTCACATCATGGACTGGCATATCTACCAAATTTTATCTCCAACAAAATTTCAGTGATAGATACACTATGCAAAGAAAGTGCTCCTCGAGATGAGATCGAGAAGTCTCGAGTACTGGGAAGACATCTTTCATATGAGTATGAAGTTTGGAACAAAGTCATTGACTACAACATCTACTGCAGATCAGAAAATCACTCAAACATTCATGCTACTCAAGTTGCTCTCTTGTGGTGCTTGGAAAGTGGAATCAAAGTAAATATTGCCTATCTGATGGCAACCAGGATGAGTGGACTCATCACCGAAACAACTTGAGGATTGCCTTATGGAATGCATCTAAACAAACTATTTAGACACCTCAAAATCACAAGTGATGACTCTCTTCCACTCACTCATAAACCAATCCTACCACCAAAAACAACAGGAGGATCAACCTCCAAACGAAGAAGAACTACCAATGAGGCAGGAACGAGCAGAGGAGCTATTGAGATATCAGATAGTGAAAATGAAGAAGAAAATGAACCAGTGAGGGATCTTGGGGTCAATGTCAAGATAGATAAGATCTATCAGAATCAAATCAAAAGTCTAAAAAGGGAATCAAAAGTGAAGAAATTAATTAAAGGAGTGATCAGAAGCTTGACCTGTAGGTCAGGAAATGAGGAGGATGATGATTCAAGTGAAGAATTCTAACAAACTTTCGTGAAAACTTTCTATGGTTGAATGGTTGAATGTTTAAGACAAAATGTTTGGAGAACTTTAATATGTGTGTTTAATGAAGTATCTGTGTGTACTTATTACATGCTTTTAATCAAAATACCAAGCATGTCAGATTTATATACGGTTGAACTACGGTCGACCGTGAGCCTAACCGTGTGTGTCTGATAATGCTAAAAACGAACATATATTTCATAGCATTATTCCTCAAGAAAGACAAGCTTTTAGTTGCAATTGTTCTATTTACAAGTGATATTCGTTTAAATAATAAAAGGTGAAGACAAAAGACAGATTCGACGAATTGAAGACGCAAACGACCAAAAAGCTCAAAAGTACAAAAGACAATCAAAGAGGTTCCAATTATTGATAAGAAACGTCTCGAAATTACAAGAGTACAAGATTCAAAATGCAAAGTACAAAATATAAAATTGTACGCAAGGACGTTCGAAAATCCGGAACCGGGACCAGAGTCAACTCTCAACGCTCGACGCAACGGACTAAAAATTACAAGTTAACTATGTATATAAATATAATATAATATATAATTAATTATATTAATTATATATATATTATATTTATAAATAAAAACTGTCGGCAGAGAAAGACTCCAAAGATGTGAGCTGTATTTTCATTCTCCGCGACTCGCGGAGTTTGAAGGCCAAAATGGCCGCGAGTCGCGGAGCCCCAAAATGAAAAAATGCCTATAAAGCCAACCGAATTTTGATCGCATTTTCATAATCTTTTTCTTCTTCTCCTCATACGTAAAATATATATATATATATTTATAATTTATATTTTAATTTTAATTATAATTCTAATAATAAGGGTATGTTAGCGAATGTTGTAAGGGTGTAAGTCGAAATTCTGTCCGTGTAACGCTACGCTATTTTTTAATCATTGTAAGTTATGTTCAACCTTTTTATATTAATGTCTCGTAGCTAAGTTATTATTATGCTTATTTAATCCGAAGTAATCATGATGTTGGGCTAATTACTAAAATTGGGTAATTGGGCTTTGTACCATAATTGGGGTTTGGACAAAAGAACGACACTTGTGGAAATTAGACTATGGGCTATTAATGGGCTTTATATTTGTTTAACTAAATGATAGTTTGTTAATGTTAATATAAAGATTTACAATTGGGCGTCCTTATAAATTACCATATACACTCGATCGGACACGATGGGCGGGGTATTTATATGTACGAATAATCGTTCATTTAACCGGATACGGGAATGGATTAATAGCCACTAGAATAATTAAAACAGGGGTGAAATTACATTCAAGGGTAATTGGTGTAATTGTTAACAAAGTAGTAAAACCTTGGTTTACACGCAGTTGATAACCTGGTGTATTCAATAAACAAAATATTAAAACCTTGTTACAATTCGAAACCCCAATTAGTTGGAATATTTAACTTCGGGTATAAGAATAATTTGATGAGGACACTCGCACTTTATATTTATGACTGATGGACTGTTATGGACAAAAAACTGACGGACATATTAAATAATCCAGGACAAAGGACAATTAACCCATGGGCATAAAACTAAAATCAACACGTCAAACATCATGATTACGGAAGTTTAAATAAGCATAATTCTTTTATTTCATATTTAATTTCCTTTATTTTATATTTAATTGCACTTCTAATTATCGCACTTTTATTTATTGTTATTTAATCGCACTTTTAATTATCGTACTTTTTAATTATCGCAATTTTATTTTATCGCACTTTTATTGCAATTTCATTATCGTTATTTATTTTACGCTTTAAATTAAGTCTTTTATTTATTTAATATTTTACATTAGGTTTTAACTGCGACTAAAGTTTTAAAATTGACAAACCGGTCATTAAACGGTAAAAACCCCCCTTTATAATAATAATATTACTTATATATATGTTTGTATTTTTATAAAAGTAAATTAATATAGCTTTGAGCTTTGTTTAAAAAAGATTCCCTGTGGAACGAACCGGACTTACTAAAAACTACACTACTGTACGATTAGGTACACTGCCTATAAGTGTTGTAGCAAGGTTTAAGTATATCCGTTCTCTAAATAAATAAATATCTTGTGTAAAAATGTATCGTATTTAATAGTATTTCCTGCTAAAATTAATAAGTATTTTATATACCCCTCGCGAAACATCAAGTATTTTTGGCGCCGCTGCCGGGGAATCTCTCTTCTAAACGCCGGAAGCGCAACGCTAATATAAAAAAAAAGATTTTTATTTTACTTTTATTAAAATTCGTTTTTATAAAAGTACGTTTTAAATATTCGAAAATATAAAAAGAAAAACAAAAATTTATATATTTTTAAGAGTTTGTTAAAAGTTTTATAAGTTTCTTTATTTTTATTTTAGTTTATAAAAACATAAGTTTTATTTAAGTATTTTGTTTTTATTTAAAAACATATAAAAATATATATATATATATATATATATATATATATATATATATATATATATATATATATATATATATATATATATATATATATATATATATATATATATATATATATATATATATATATATATATATATATATATATATAAATCTAGTTTTAAGATTTTTATTTATAAAATTATAAAGTGATTCTATTTTTATTTAAGTTTTAAATATAAAAGTTTTATTAATACACATATTTAAAAACAGAAAATAAAATAAATAAATAAATATAAAAAAAACGCGTCGAATTTAAATAAGCTGTCATCTGAATTTCTGAACCCCGCGACTCGCGGAGCTTTCTCTGACGCCACAGACAGAACCCTAACTCTACATTAATTACGGAGTATTTATTAATTATTATTATTATAAACCCTAATTATTATTATTATTATAATTAGTTTTATTTTAACTTTTAATTTTTATTTAATTTATGTATTTAGTATTAATTAGTTTTATTAAAATGTAAAATTAATAGTTTTAATAAATAAATAATATAAAAATAATATTTTTATAAAAATTGTAATTTTTACAACTTTTTGTATATTTTTATATTTTGTCCCTTTTTAATCGTTGTAGCGTAATATTTTATTTTTTCGCTCATATTTAATTTTAAACTTAGTTTTTGCCATAGTCATTTTTACTCCTAGATTTTTAGGCTTTGCCGTAGAATTCCTTAAGTGCTTTTTCTTTAGACTAAGACTTAGGTACTCTAGAATTTTGCGACGCCTTTTTAAGTTTTAGTTTCTTTTTAAGTTATTTCCATTTGGGATTTAGTTTTTCCTGTAAGCTTTAATATTTTTAGACGACTTTTACCTATGTATCAATTATCATTCCAATTAGTAATTTCAATTTGCGATTATAATTTTAAGTTAGTTGTAGTAATAAGGTTAGGTTAGTCAAGTATTTTTAAGTTTTATAAGTTTCTTTTATTTTTTTCGTCACCTTTTATTTTTCAACCATTTTTCTTTTTCGACCTTTTTCGACGAACTCTTTTTCTTTCTTATTTCTCGCTATTCTAGTTTTAGGACATAGATTTTTATTCTACTTTTTATCTAAATTTCTTAAAATTACGAAAATTTATTTTGAGTGGTTAAATTGATAGACATCAAAATTTTCTGGTTCGTAGTAATAGTTGGATTTGTACGTGGACCGGGTTATTGGAGCCAAACAGTCCTCAATTATATTGAGACCAAACGAATCCTGCCCCTCTGCTGCATCTTTTGGCTATTCGAAACGTGGGCAAAATCAGAAAAGTCTATTGATTGGATAACTTATTATAATTTTTCTTTCCTTTTTAAAACTAATAGGATATTCAGTGAATGCACCGAGCAAGACGTTCACCACCTTTTGTACGTTCACCACCTGTAACTAGATCAAGACATTTAGCAAATATTACCGCCATTGATTTTTCTTTAGAATCGTCATCCAGTAGACCAAGTACTTCAGTTCAAATTTCCGATAATCCATTTTTTGAACCCGACCTCACAATTGAGAATCCGGAAAATATTCAGGAACGGTTCGTAGATCCTGAACCATTAAACTTTCCTCCGGAGCCACCAATCATTCAAACAGAGATTGTTGAGGAACGAACCATTAAATCAGAATCATCTAGTGATACCGATTCAACAAATTCAATTATGGAGAATCTGGAACCTTTAAGTATGGAAGACCGAATGAGAGCTAAACGCACTGGCCAAGGTCACGCAATTACTCATCTAGACATTAATACGCCAGATTATGAAATCAAAGGACAAATTCTACACATGGTGACTAATCAATGCCAATTTAGTGGTGCGCCGAAGGAAGATCCAAATGAACATCTACGTACCTTTAATAGGATCTGCACACTATTTAAAATCCGAGAAGTGGAGGATGAACAGATATATCTCATGTTATTTCCCTGGACTTTAAAGGGAGAAGCCAAAGATTGGTTGGAATCGTTACCTGAAGGGGGGATCGATACATGGGACGTTTTAGTTGACAAATTTCTTAAACAATTCTTTCCTACATCTAAAGCCGTAAGACTTCAAGCAGAAATTGTTACGTTCACACAGGAGCCAAATGAAACTCTATATGAGGCGTGGACAAGATATGGAAAGTTGTTAAGAGGATGTCCGCAACATGGTTTAGATACCTGTCAAATAGTACAAATATTCTACCAAGGATGCGACATCACTACAAGGAAAGACATAGATATAGCAGCTGGTGGTTCTATTATGAAGAAAACCGAAACTGATGCTTACAAAATTATTGATAACACTGCTTCCCACTCACATGAGTGGCACCAAGAAAAAGACATCGTTAGATCATCTAAAGCAGCTAGAGCCGATTCTAGCCATGACTTAGATTCCATTTCCGCAAAGATAGATGCTGTGGAGAGACGAATGGAAAAGATGACTAAAGATATTCACTCAATACGAATTAGTTGTGAGCAGTGTGGAGGACCACATTTGACAAAAGATTGTCTCAGTATTGAATTAACAATGGAACAAAGAGATAATATTTCATACATAAACCAAAGGCCTGGAAATAATTATCAGAATAATTATCAACCGCCAAGACCGATTTACAATCAAAACCAGAATTATAACAGAAATATTCCATACAACAACCAACAAGGTCCTAGCAATCAACAAGTATCCAATAATACTTATAATCAGCAAAGACCTAATTTTCAAAACAAACCACCACAACAAACCGATGATAAAAAGCCAAATTTAGAAGATATGATGACGAAGCTAGTTGAAACTCAAACGCAGTTTTTCACATCTCAGAAACAAACCAATGAACAAAATGCTCAAGCATTTAGAAATCAACAAGCTTCTATTCAAAATCTGGAACAAGAAGT
This sequence comes from Rutidosis leptorrhynchoides, assembly GCF_046630445.1. Classification (NCBI taxonomy): domain Eukaryota; kingdom Viridiplantae; phylum Streptophyta; class Magnoliopsida; order Asterales; family Asteraceae; genus Rutidosis; species Rutidosis leptorrhynchoides. The sequence continues at coordinate 316,023,072 of NC_092343.1, forward strand.
GAGTAACCTAGCAAGGTTAATAGGTGAAAGAAAACCGGGAAGTCTACCTAGTGATACAAATGCTAACCCCCAGAGTGAAACAGCTAAAGCCATTACCACAAGAAGTGGCACAACACTTAAACCACCTGAAATACCTGTAACTTCTGATGAAGCCATTCCTACTCCACAAGAACCACAACCTGATCAAGATAAGGAAAAAGAATCGGTAGTTGAAAAGGTTAATGAAGATAACACGGTTAAGGATAAACCTTATGTTAAACCATATCAACCACCACTTCCTTACCCGAGTAAAATGAAGAAAGAGAAACTTGAAGCCGAGCAATCCAAATTCTTGGATATGTTTAAACAGATAAATGTAAATCTTCCTTTCATTGATGTGATTTCAGGAATGCCTAGATATGCTAAATTCTTGAAAGATCTAATCTCAAATAGAAAGAAAATGGAAGAACTCTCGGCTGTTACTATGAATGCTAATTGTTCAGCAGTACTGTTGAATAAGATACCAGTAAAACTATCTGATCCAGGAAGTTTCACAATTCCATGTTTTCTGGGTAGTCTTAGTTCAATAGAAGCATTGGCAAACTTAGGTGCTAGTATAAATCTAATGCCGTATTCACTATACACTAAACTAGACCTTGGAGAATTGAAACCAACAAGAATAAGCATACAACTAGCCGATCTATCAATAAAATATCCTAGAGGGATAATGGAGAACATGCTAGTTAAAGTTGGTACTTTAGTATTTCCAGTAGATTTTGTTGTTCTGGACATGGAAGAAGATTCTCAAGTTCCTCTCATATTAGGAAGACCATTCTTAAACACGGCTAAAGCAATGATAGACATGTTCGGTAAGAAACTGGCCCTAAGTATAGAGGATGAGAGTGTTACCTTTTCAGTTGATAGAGCAATGCAACAACCACAATCTGCAGATGATACATGTTATTATATTCAAACTATAGATGCACATGCAGAATTATTAGAAGAATTTCCAGAATTACAAGGAACAGGAGAATGTTCTTTAGGAGAAGGTAATGAACCAATTGATGAAGCTGAAATGTTAGCTACACTTATAGCTAATGGATATGAACCAACAACAGAAGAAATTCAAATGCTAAAAGAAGAAGACAGATATCGATACAAATCATCGATAGAAGAACCTCCGAAATTAGAGTTAAAGCCACTTCCAAACCATTTGGAATACGCTTATTTACATGGTGAATCTGAATTACCTGTAATAATATCGTCTTCTCTTACTGAAAATGAGAAATCACAACTCATTTCTGTGTTAAAAGCTCATAAACCAGCCATTGCATGGAAGATTCATGATATTAAAGGAATAAGTCCTTCGTATTGCACACATAAAATCCTTATGGAAGAAGGTCATAAAACGTATGTGCAACGCCAACGAAGACTAAATCCAAATATGCAAGATGTTGTTAAGAAAGAAATTATTAAACTGCTAGATGCAGGTTTAATTTATCCAATTTCTGATAGTCCATGGGTAAGCCCAGTTCAATGTGTACCTAAGAAGGGTGGCATGACTGTCATTACAAATGAGAAAAATGAGCTTATTCCTACTAGGACTGTAACATGATGGCGTGTGTGTATTGATTATAGAAAATTAAATGACGCCACCAGAAAAGATCACTTTCCCTTACCTTTCATAGATCAAATGTTGGAAAGATTAGCCAGAAATAGTTACTATTGTTTTCTAGATGGATTTTCCGGATATTTTCAAATTCCAATAGCACCCGAGGACCAAGAGAAAACCACATTCACGTGTCCTTATGGTACTTTTGCTTACAAACGCATGCCATTTGGACTTTGTAACGCCCCTGCAACCTTTCAAAGGTGTATGATGGCGATTTTTCACGACATGATAGAAGAATGCATGGAAGTATTCATGGATGACTTTTCAGTCTTCGGTGATACATTTAAATCATGTCTAGTTAATCTGGAACGAATGCTAATTAGATGCGAAAAATCAAATCTAGTACTTAATTGGGAGAAATGCCATTTCATGGTTAAAGAAGGCATCGTTCTTGGACATAAAATTTCAAAAGAAGGAATTGAAGTGGATAGAGCTAAAGTAGATGTAATTGCTAAACTTCCACATCCCACCAATGTTAGAGGAGTTAGGAGTTTTCTAAGGCATGCCGGTTTTTACCGACGTTTCATAAAAGATTTTTCTAAAATTGCCACTCCTATGAATAAACTCCTAGAAAAGGATGCTCCATTCATCTTTTCAGATGAGTGTATCAAATCTTTTAATATTCTTAAAGAGAAACTCACTAATGCACCGATCATGATAACACCAAATTGGAATCTACCATTTGAACTAATGTGCGATGCAAGTGATTTTGCAATGGGAGCCGTTTTAGGACAAAGGATTGAAAAACGATTTCAACCTATATATTATGCTAGTAAGACATTACAAGGAGCACAAACGAACTATACAACTACTGAAAAAGAACTCCTTGCTATTGTCTTTGCTTTTGAAAAATTTCGATCATATCTCGTTCTAGCAAAAACGGTGGTCTATACCGACCATTCTGCTCTTAGATACCTATTTTCAAAACAAGATGCTAAACCAAGATTAATCCGTTGGATCTTACTCTTACAAGAGTTCGATATTGAAATCCGAGATAAAAAAGGAGCAGAAAATCTCGCCGCCGATCATCTTTCTCGTCTTGAAAATCCCGATTTAGAAGTTCTAAATGAATCAGCCATAAAAGACAACTTTCCTGATGAATATCTATTGAAGATAGATTATAAAGAAATACCATGGTTTGCAGACTATGCAAACTACTTAGTTTGTAGATTCCTTGAAAAAGGATTATCGTACCAAAGACGAAAGAAATTCTTCAGTGATATAAAACACTATTTCTGGGAAGATCCACATCTGTTTAAAAGTTGTCCCGATGGAATAATACGCCGATGTGTATTTAGAGATGAAGCTAGTAAAATTTTAAACCATTGTCACACAGGACCAACAGGAGGGCATTATGGGCCTCAACTAACAGCAAGAAAAGTTTATTAAGCTGGATTCTATTGGCCTACAATTTACAAAGACGCACACCTTCTTTGCAAATCCTGTGATGCTTGTCAAAGGGCCGAAAAAATAAGTCAACGTGATGAAATGCCACAAAATGTTATCCAAATATGTGAAGTATTTGACATTTGGGGTATTGACTTTATGGGTCCATTTCCAAAATCTCATAATAATCTATATATACTCGTAGCCATTGATTATGTATCTAAATGGGCGGAAGCACAAGCTCTCCCAACTAACGATGCACAAGTTGTAGTCAATTTTTTAAAACGTCTTTTTGCAAGGTTTGGAGCACCGAAAGCTTTAATAAGTGATCGGGGAACTCATTTTTGTAATAATCAACTTGAGAAAGTTCTCAAACGTTATGGAGTAACTCATAAAATCTCCACCGCATATCATCCAAAAACAAGTGGACAAGTTGAAAATACCAACCGAGCTTTAAAACGTATTCTAGAGAAAACCGTAGGATCAAATCCGAAGGAATGGTCCATTAAATTGGAGGATGCACTCTGGGCTTTTAGAACAGCCTACAAAACTCCAATTGGAACCACACCTTTTAGACTTGTTTATGGAAAAGCATGTCATCTTCCAGTAGAAATTGAACACAAAGCATTTTGGGCTTTGAAGACATGTAATCTTGATTTACATGAAGCCAGACGTCTACGATTAAGTCAACTAAATGAATTAGAAAAATTAAGACATGAAGCATACGAAAATTCGTTAATCTATAAAGAAAGAACGAAGAAATGGCTTGATAAAAGAATCAGAAGTTCAAAAGAATTTAAAGAAGGAGACAGAGTTCTTCTTTTCAATTCACGATTCAAGCTATTTCCTAGAAAATTGAAATCAAGATGGTCTGGACCATTCATAGTCAAAAGAGTTTTCCCATACGGAACTATAGAATTAATAAATTCAAATGGGATTGAATTTAAAGTTAATGGTCACAGAGTTAAACATTACATACATGGTCCGATGGAAGTCGACAACGAAGTTAATCACAATTTCGACACCACAGCTAACTAAGTGTGGGGAGAATCAAGTCTTTAAAGGATAATATGTATTTCTGATAGAGTTAGATTGTCTGTTTTCGTGTAGTTCTCGAAAATGGAACCCGAATGGTCTTTCCCTAGCAGACCCTAAAGAACTAGTCTTCTCCCCCCATTCTGAATTTTTATTTTTTTTAGGTTTTTACAAAATGAAGACTGCCTGTGAACTAAACCATGGTCTAATGCTACACGCTTTGATCACTAAACGTAATAATGACATACTACCGAGTGAAATAGTATCAGTAATCAGAGAAAGAATGGACGGAGTTAGAAAAGAATCCAGATGCGAAGATAATAAGTTACAATTTGGTAAAGGAAAATCAAAATCCGCAGCAAAAAGAAGAGCACGACACCTAGAAAGATGTCACAAATGCGGAAAATGGTCACATGGAGGTAAATGTTCAAATAATCAAACCTATTCAAATACCGAATTTGTTACTTTATGCAGAGACGGACCGTTCATATGTTTAGAAGAAAAGACACTGAATGCTCGAGGTTACGCCTATGTAGCCATGGAGAACCAATTAAACTGACTCTCTTATGAATGGGATAGATCATATAACTAAGAAATCTATTTCACAGGTATGTCTGTACAGTTTTTATTTTTATTTTTATTTTTATTTTTAACCTTTTGATAATAAACGCTAATTTGTTCGCTAAAAAGTATTAAATTGGTATTGAATAAAATTAGGTTTGGCGACCGAAATTATTGATATCATTCAAAAATTTATTACATCACTGCGAAATTTAACGTTTATTCTTAAGGTATAAATATCTTTAATCAATCAACCCAAAATATTTCAAAAATTCGTCATGAGTTAAATTAGGTCTTGGAAACGAAATTACTTTATCGAAAAGAGGGGCGCATATTTTTGATAATATTTGATTGATTAAAGTGGGATAAAAAGACAAAAAGATTTTTAATTTTATTTTTACCATGTTTTTAAAATTAATATTTAAATCTTAAATTAATATTGAAAACTTTGTAAAAACAATATATTTAAAATTGTAAATATTTGAAAAATTAATATAAGTTTGGTGTGAATTTATAATATGAATTTTTAATTTTATGCATTTCAAATTTTAAGTTTGGTGTGAATTTTTAATATTAATTTTGAACTTTATATTTAAGTTGTGTGAATTTAAAAACAAAAATTTACTTTATCTCATTAAGTTAAGAATATGATTTTTAAAATTCGTCGTAAGTTGAAGACTAGGTCTTTGAACCGAAATTGCTTTACCCGAGAGAGGGACGAGAACTTTTATTATCATTATTTTTAATCTTATTGAATTAAAGTATGCCAAAAACATTGAAAAAACCCAAAAATCTTAGCTTTTAAAACAATCGCTACAAAAAGACAAATTTTAAAATTTTGTCGAGGGACAGACTAGGACATCGATCCGAAACGACCTCGTCCTAAATAACAAGGGAAACAAAATTTTAAAATTAAGTACTTAATTGTTTTATAAGTTAATGATTATAAAAAAAAAAATATCAAACTCCGCGACTCGCGGAGTTTGAAGGGTTATTCACCGCGAGTCGCGGAGGGACCGAAAATCAGAAAAAAATAAAAAGAGCTGAACGATCAGTTTCAGTCCACACAACCCAAAACTCAAAAACACAGCGAAATACCCACGAAAAAACCCGAAAAATACACCCCAAAATCACAATTTTTAACCGTTAATCACCAAATCTTTTACTAAAATCATGTTGAGAAGGATGCTATCTAGGAATTACTCAAGAAAAACGGTAAATTTCTATACCTAAACACCATTTAATCCGAAATTTGGTGTTCTTGAGCAAATTTTTCCCCAATTTGATTTTGATGCTTTTTAGTGTAATTAGGCTTAAATTATTTATGTATTATGCTTGTATAACCTAGATTGATGCTGTTTAACATGATTAGAAGCCTTAAACTTCAAATTTTGAGTAATCTAGGGTTTGTGTTCTTGAGCAAATTTGGGGCTTTTTGATATAAACAGGTTATGGCCGATTTTTGTCATGAATTGTTGCTAAATTGAGTAGTGTAACATGTCTAGGTAGTTAAATGATCCAAACTTTGAGCCTAAACATGATTTTGAGAATTAAAGTGGACTTTTTCAAGTCTCAAATTCATGAACTTGATTTTTGAAAGATAATGCCATTTGAGACTTGTTTAATTGCTAGTAATGATTATTTTGACATGTTATTTGAGTTGAATGCTTATGAACTTGGCGAACATTTTCGTATATGCTTATTTGAAAAAGTGTAGATTTGATGAAAATATGAAAATAAGCTTAAGTTTGATATAAATTGATAATGTCATTGTAATTATTTTGATTGATGATTTTGCTGACACTAATGCATATTTGGATGCACAAAATTTGTGTTTGATGTGTTTTGCAGACTGAAAGGGGTGAATCTTCATCCCAAGCCCGCAATGCTCCTGCTGAGAATTTGGAACAACAGGAGGTGGATAACTACTACAAGCAGGATATACCTCATCCAGTCATGACCTTTTCTGATATGCACTTGGAAGAGTTGCACCCGAACCTGAGATTTGACAGACTTTGGATAGATTATCCAAAATACCAAAGGGGTTTGCATACTCGTCATTCTAAGGTTGTTGAGGTACCGAGGGTCATAGAATGGGGACCCTTAGAAGCTGTAGAATTGGCCGGGCCAATTAGGGAATTACTTGTACAGAGGTATGGTAATTCTTCTTTTAATGACTGGGTACGTTTATTCACCATGCGTAGACCTGTATAAAAAGTATGGTGTGAAGAATTGTTATGTAGTATAGAGTTGAATGATCGGGTAGCTAGTTTAACCGATCGTTCTTTTATTAGATTTTTTTTAGGCGGTTCGATGCGCCACATGTCTTTACTGGACATGGCTCAGGCTTTACGTATATATACGCCCGAGGAGTTAGCATCTGCCGATTGTAGAGGGTTGATACTAAATGGTAGAAAGATAGATGAAAATTTTGATACACACGGTGTGTGGAGTCAAATGACAAGCCATCACCGTTTCAAAGGGGGAAATTACTCTTATTTGGATATAGATAGAGCCGAATTAAGAGTGATACATAGGTTTTTAGCTAATTCGATTACACAAAGGGGTAAGAACAAGGAAAAAGTAAATGAACAGGATTTGTTTTACCATATGTGTATTCGAGACCCACAAAGCGCTGTAAGTATACCGTATTGTGTGGGTTATTATTTATCCGCTATGGTTCGGGGGATGCGACCGCATAGCATAATAGGAGGTGGTATTTTTATTACTTTGATTGGTGAATATCTCGGTGTGGATATAAGTCGGGGGGGATTATTGGTAGAAGAACCAGAACCCCGCGATACTATAGGTTTAAATGTATACCATGGTGCGAAAGTTTTGAAGAGGCGAAATAACGCCGCAGTACGGTACCATGGTAGACATCCACAGGTGGAGAGAAACCAACAGCAAGGTAATGTAGGAGGGGGGAATGAGATGCAAGAAATGCAAAGGTTTATAGCTTCTCAGGAATACGAAAATGCTAGACAGAGAGCATTTGAAGATTGGCAAGTTCATCAGAACCAAATCATAGCTTATTGCCAACATATAGGTAGAAACTATATTCCTACACCGAAACCCATCTTCCCTCCCTGGTCTATAGAGATGCAGCCACCGTATCCTACGTATGACCCTGCCGAAGCATTCTATAGCACCTATGGTTATGCCTGGAACCCCTATTGGTACCAGTATCATCCCTAGTATACTTAGTTTTATTTATTTTGTAATTTGTAATTATTGATATGTTTAATACTTTTGTTAATATTGTAATCATTTTTATAATTATCTAACTTTTATTCTTAGATTTTAATAATTTTTGAATGTGGGGTAATATACCAAACTTCAAAAATATGTATATATGTTTGCAGTTTATCTTATGTACACAACAGGGTAAAACAACGCATTTTCAAAGACTGGCATTAAGTTCAGCAAAAGCAACTAATTTTGACGACAAGATGCAAAATATATGTGAAATAACAACAAGACGGAATGAACAAATGATGTGCACCATTTATCATTCAGCAAACAAACGCCAATATAATTGGAAACTTTGGTAAAAATTTAATCATTTTCACACAAATCACCCTCAATAATTTAAATTATTACTGATTTCTTGCAAATGAGGGCATTGCAAGATCTTAAGTGTGGGAAGGGGTTGAATTATTTCGGATTTTAAAAATTTTTGCTTTATACACTTGGTTACCATTAAAAATACTAGTAAAACAGTAGTTGTATTAGAATCTAGTGCTCTCTGATAAAAAAGAACAGCCCTAGTCTTATATACTGATTACCCAATTCTAGTAAAATTTTTTAAAATTTTCAATTAAATGAACTAAAAATCATGTTTATACATATTTATGAACGATAAAACTAGGTTTTAACACCGAAATTATTGTTACCTCGGAAAGGACATAAATTGAGAAACAAACTAAAATGTTAAAATTCATTTAAAATGGAATAGAGGACGATAAAAAGGAAAATAAAAGCCAAGTGTGGGAAAATTTACCAAGTTATCTTAAACATATGTCACATATATCTGTAACAAATAACTGAAAATACTTTTGCTTTGGACTAAACTAAACTGTTTTACCCGATAAAAGAAAAGAAGAGATGGATCTACACGATGAATCAATTCCATCATTAAAAGGAAGTAAAGTCTTCCGAAAAAGACACGCGCTTCTTGATTTAGGTCATGAAATTGTCGTCCAGACCAGCTGTAGGTTGACGAAAAATCTAGAAAAGTCATCACTAAAATCAGCAGGAAATCCACGGACCTCAGCATTAAACAGGGTCGCCAAGTGGTCAGATTTATCCTAACCATGAGAAGGATTTATCTCGTACAATGGGGGGGCACCATGCAAATTAGCTTGATAAGACTAATGAATCAGATCCCCAGAAAGGATAATCTCCTTAAAAGATCAAAAATCAGCTTTTAAGCCTGATATTACTCAATCCTAGAGATTGACCTTAAAGATTGAGAATTACAAACTCATGGAATTCGATGATATCTAAACTCGAGCTTAAACGAGAAAATATTTTGATCAAAATTACAAACCGATTTGTTTTCTGAAAACCCTATTTTCAATGCGTTCATTACCATTGAACGTAAAATCCTAGGAATTCACCTGGAATTCATTAGGTCACCTGAACTAAAACGGGTGTCAACCGTAAGAACGGTGGTTGCATAGCATGGTCAAAGACAGGACCTTGTGCCATACCGAAAAATTATGAGGGTGAGCTTTACTATTGCTCCTACCAAGGATAGTAATTGCGTCCGACACGTTATAAACCAAAATTAAAAGCATGTCAGGGGACATTGCCTTAACAGTTGCTTGTTCAACGCTTTCCTTTACAACCGGATGGTAGTTTACTGAAAGGTAATATACGGGACAAGTAAACTGGACGTGTTGCTTTCCAAATACAAGGTTAGCAAGTGGGTGACACAAAACCATAAGTTTTGAGCTAAAATTTTCAAATCTAAAACCCACCAAACCCACAAAAATATTTTGCAAACACCGGTAAAGGGTTATCCCGAAAAACTTATCTAGGGTAAAAACTAGATTTAATTTTCAAAAGATCAAATATTTTCATAAAGATCCAATTTCCTTAATGGATCTAATTTTTTATAGTCATGTGGGACTGTAAACCATATCGTTACTACCATTGTTTATACCGCCGTATAGAAATCACTGATGTACAAAGTGTGAAGAATAAAGAAGTGATTCTAGTATTTCAAGACGATATTGCTTGAGGACAAGCAACGCTCAAGTGTGGGAATATTTGATAATGCTAAAAACGAACATATATTTCATAGCATTATTCCTCAAGAAAGACAAGCTTTTAGTTGCAATTGTTCTATTTACAAGTGATATTCGTTTAAATAATAAAAGGTGAAGACAAAAGACAGATTCGACGAATTGAAGACGCAAACGACCAAAAAGCTCAAAAGTACAAAAGACAATCAAAGAGGTTCCAATTATTGATAAGAAACGTCTCGAAATTACAAGAGTACAAGATTCAAAACGCAAAGTACAAAATATAAAATTGTACGCAAGGACGTTCGAAAATCCGGAACCGGGACCAGAGTCAACTCTCAACGCTCGACGCAACGGACTAAAAATTACAAGTTAACTATGTATATAAATATAATATAATATATAATTAATTATATTAATTATATATATATTATATTTATAAATAAAAACCGTCGGCAGAGAAAGACTCCAAAGATGTGAGCTGTATTTTCATTCTCCGCGACTCGCGGAGTTTGAAGGCCAAAATGGCCGCGAGTCGCGGAGCCCCAAAATGAAAAAATGCCTATAAAGCCAACCGAATTTTGATCGCATTTTCATAATCTTTTTCTTCTTCTCCTCATACGTAAAATATATATATATATTTATAATTTATATTTTAATTTTAATTATAATTCTAATAATAAGGGTATGTTAGCGAATGTTGTAAGGGTGTAAGTCGAAATTCTGTCCGTGTAACGCTACGCTATTTTTTAATCATTGTAAGTTATGTTCAACCTTTTTATATTAATGTCTCGTAGCTAAGTTATTATTATGCTTATTTAATCCGAAGTAATCATGATGTTGGGCTAATTACTAAAATTGGGTAATTGGGCTTTGTACCATAATTGGGGTTTGGACAAAAGAACGACACTTGTGGAAATTAGACTATGGGCTATTAATGGGCTTTATATTTGTTTAACTAAATGATAGTTTGTTAATGTTAATATAAAGATTTACAATTGGGCGTCCTTATAAATTACCATATACACTCGATCGGACACGATGGGCGGGGTATTTATATGTACGAATAATCGTTCATTTAACCGGACACGGGAATGGATTAATAGCCACTAGAATAATTAAAACAGGGGTGAAATTACATTCAAGGGTAATTGGTGTAATTGTTAACAAAGTAGTAAAACCTTGGTTTACACGCAGTTGATAACCTGGTGTATTCAATAAACAAAATATTAAAACCTTGTTACAATTCGAAACCCCAATTAGTTGGAATATTTAACTTCGGGTATAAGAATAATTTGATGAGGACACTCGCACTTTATATTTATGACTGATGGACTGTTATGGACAAAAAACAGACGGACATATTAAATAATCCAGGACAAAGGACAATTAACCCATGGGCATAAAACTAAAATCAACACGTCAAACATCATGATTACGGAAGTTTAAATAAGCATAATTCTTTTATTTCATATTTAATTTCCTTTATTTTATATTTAATTGCACTTCTAATTATCGCACTTTTATTTATTGTTATTTAATCGCACTTTTAATTATCGTACTTTTTAATTATCGCAATTTTATTTTATCGCACTTTTATTGCAATTTCATTATCGTTATTTATTTTACGCTTTAAATTAAGTCTTTTATTTATTTAATATTTTACATTAGGTTTTAACTGCGACTAAAGTTTTAAAATTGACAAACCGGTCATTAAACGGTAAAAACCCCCCTTTATAATAATAATATTACTTATATATATGTTTGTATTTTTATAAAAGTAAATTAATATAGCGTTGAGCTTTGTTTAAAAAAGATTCCCTGTGGAACGAACCGGACTTACTAAAAACTACACTACTGTACGATTAGGTACACTGCCTATAAGTGTTGTAGCAAGGTTTAAGTATATCCGTTCTCTAAATAAATAAATATCTTGTGTAAAAATGTATCGTATTTAATAGTATTTCCTGCTAAAATTAATAAGTATTTTGTATACCCCTCGCGAAACATCAGTGTCCTGTACCAACAGCGAGTTTAAATTTTTCCAAAACGGTTAATCCACGGCTTACATCACGGACGACCGCAGCTCAACTGCAAAATAAACCTTGCATAAACTAACAAATCATTTTGTCCTATTAGGCTCAATAACTTCTCTCAAGTGAAAATTGACTTGTCAACCAAAAGACTTTACTCATTTAACCTACCTCTCTTGTGAAAAAGTAAAAGTAGTTCCTAGTAGGTCTCTATAAAAACTAGCATACTCAACTAAAACTCATACCCACCATCACAATCCCTAAAAACCCACAATCAAATTATGAGACAAATTGCCGAAGGAAGAGAAGTGTTAACCCATCAACTCTCAACCTATTCGCTGGCCAACTTCTCTAGTGTGAATTGGTGTGTCTTTCTCAATCTTTGAGGTGAAAGGACCCATCCTAATCCATCTGGACGAAGTCTTCAACAGTTGGTCCCATTGCGAGGTTCTGACCTCTATATGCCATAAACGACTCCATGTAATATGAGCAAATGCACAGCGGAAGATTTCTTTCATACCTGAGAATAAACATGCTTTAAAGTGTCAACCAAAAGGTTGGTGAGTTCATAAGTTTATCATAAAACAATAAAATTCATCATTTTGATAGACCACAAGTTTTAAATCCTGCATGGTACAAATGGGCCCGAATCCTATACCCACCTGTAATGTACATGTGATATCTTTTAAATACAGTACACCTTTCTCGTGTACGAAATCATCTTTCATAAATCATAGTAACCGTACACATATATTGTGCACAAAAATAACATACACATAACCTGTGTATAAAATCATTCTCTCGATATATAACATTTACATCAACTTGTGGCAATTATCATGTCCACATAATTCAATGGTGGCAATTATCATGTCCACATAATTCAATGGTGACAATTATCATGTCCACATAATTCAATATTAATAAACAGAACTTCTGTCTGCATAATAATTCATTCGAGGAATGTTTTACTTGTGTCTATCTCGTCAAACATTTATAAAAGCATTTCATGTATTCGTAGTTCAAAATATATTTCAAAAGCATTTAATAAAGCAGTTATAAAAACAGCGCATGTATTCTCAGTCCCAAAAATATAAAGAGTAAAAGGGAGCAAATGAAACTCACTATACTGTATTTTGTAGTAAAAATACATATGATGATATTGAACAATGCAGGGTTGGCCTCGGATTCACGAACCTATAACATTTATATATTTATTAATATACATAGTTGTAATCGAACAAACATATATGCATAAATTTATTAGTCATATCCTTTTTATATTAATAATATATATATGTTTCATATATTCATTTTGTACATAAAAATATTAAATTTTGTTATATTATATGTATTAAATATACTCATATATAAATATTATTTGTTTGTAAAAGTAGTATTTTAAGATAATATTTTAAGTGATAACAATAATAATAATGATAGTACTAATATTAATAAATATGATAATAGTATTAATGATTCTATAAATGATAATATAATTGATAGTTTTTATAATAAATCTCATGATAATGATAATAATAGTAGTTTTTAATAAAATGAATAATTTAACAGTAATGGTAATGAAAATAATAATTTTGATAATAATACCTAAAATTTAATAATAATAATAATTATAAAAATCTTATTACTAGTGGTAATCTTACTAAGAATACATTTGTTAATAATAATACTAATTCAAAAATGATACTAATACTATTATTAATTATAATAGTTTGTATTATTTTCATATTAACAATAATAATAATAATAATTCTACTCATATCAATGTTAATAATAATAATAATAACACTAATAATACCTAATGATATTACTTAATAACAAAAATGATAATAATGTTACTCATCATATTTATATTAACCTAATATTATCAATAATTTATAATAATAATAATAATAATAATAATAAGAATAATAATAATAATAATAATAATAATAATAATAATAATAATAATAATAATAATAATAATAATAATAATAATAATAATAATAAATATCAAATTATACCTTAGAAACACTAAAAAGAGATAAACTGCCTGGGACGGGACTCGAACCCAAGACCTCTCGCTCACCCACTAACACCCTTAACCATACTTCCAATTCTGTTTTTCTTGATTATATCGAACCTTAATCATATATGACTCGTATGTATTTGTTGCCTTATTCAACACAAAACCCCATCTACTTTACCAACACCATTTATACATATCATCTATCATCATTGTCACATAATATTGTCAATCATTCATGACCATCATGATCATTACGAAATCATCATAAAACATCATCATCGATCCTTATACTTGTAACATCATTATGATCATAATCATCTTATTTCATCACCATTGTATACATTTATCATCATAATTATATCATCACCTTAATATTATCATTACCATCATGCTCACAACATCATGACCTCGTCATCATCATCATCATATAATTATCATAATATCATTATCATAATTATCATTCATCATCTTTTCACTTAATCGCCATTGTCTTTTCACCAATATATATAATCATAATATTTATAACTTAATAATAATTATGTGTTATTGTTGGCATCAGTTAAGAAGCAGAAAAGAAATGTTGGGCTGTAAGTAGCGGCCCAAATTAGCAGCCTGCACTACCACTCGGTCAAACTATTCGATCCTCACATCCCATTTTAATTCAACCGACAAGGAAGAGAGAGATGGGTAAAAAAAAATGAATACGGCTCAAATAAAGGGAATATAATCCACCTTTTGAATTTTATAATCACAATTGCCCATCCAAAATTGTCGGCCATAAAGTTTAAAATGCCCCACATGTAATATTATACTTTTAACACCAAAAGAGTTGTTTGAATTTTAATAAGAACAAGTACAGCTCGTGTAGAAAGAGAAAGAAAAAGTGGCAGTTTTTTGATGGTGTTTAAGGTGGTTGAACAATACAGAAACAGAAGATACGGTTGGTGGTAATCATTATTAACTGAGTTGAGTAGCTTGTGGGTGATATGGTAACCATGTGGTAGTTCAAGGTTTTCTTGTGATTTAAACGAAAACAGAAAAGTAGAGGGTGCGGGTGGTTCTCGGTTTGGGTATAAAGGTGGTGGTGGGTCGTTGGTGGTGATAGTGATGAGGGATGGTTGTGTTGTAGGGTTGGAGGTGATGGTTCAAGTTGGTGGCATGGGCCGAACTAAACAGGCCAACCCGAGTCGTTAATAATGGATCCAAAGTAAATTCTTGACCCAATTTGATAAACAAGCCAAAGAAGTAGTTTACCTTGCAATTTTACTTGATGAAGAATAATTTATGTATGTACGTGAGTAGTGAACTGGATTGCATATCACACAAGCACTAACCCACAGTTCTCATGTATTGCATTAAGGGTTTAATTTTTAGGAAACTGTATTGGTAGTTTAGTTTTAAGGTCCACGCACTCAGAAGTTATTTTTTTTTCTTCCAAGTTTATAAATATGTAATCGCATCTAAGTATAACGAGGAAATGAAAAAAAACTCGGTATTGATCGAAAGGGATGGTGACAGGTTGTCGAAGCAAGAGGAATAATGAGATGTGGTGTAGGTTGGTCGAGGTGGTTGTTTTCGGTTCATAACATAAATAAAAGAAATGGATGAGGTGGTTTTTGGTGATGAAAGGTGATGGTGTGTGTGTTTGAGTTGGTAAACAAATACAGAAAGAGAGATGAGATAGATGTGTTTTGTCTTGGGTTCATGAAATAAATATCAAGAAGAAAGAGAGTAATTGTGGTGGAGGATATTGATTGATTCAATCAATCAGATGATGGATTATTATATAAAGAAGATGCATTCCGACATTTACTCACAAACAAATAGAAAACAGAAGAAAAGAAAAAGTTGATCTGGATTGATAACTAATTTTGTTTCTATATACATTATATATACCATTTAATATTAATAACCAATAATTAAAAATATATTAATAATAATACATTTAATATTATTAATAACAATTAATAACCATGATAATAATAATTATCTATAATATTATTATTAATGATATTAATAAAATAATAATATTGATAATTGATAATAATAATTATAAACATGATTTAAATTCTATTATTTATGATAAAAATAATAAATTACATGGTTTCCATATAAAAAAAATAGTAATAATAATATTAACATAACAAATTAATATTACCACATAATTATTTACATGGAATGAAATTCTAATTAATGTATTTCAATTTATTATATATACATATATATCTATACATACATAACTATTTACAAACAGTTGTTCGTGAATCGTCGAGCATAGTCAAAAGGGAAATTGATTAAATGCATATAAATTTCAAAATTTTTGAGACTCAACATTACAGACTTTGTTTATCGTATCGAAATCAAATAAGATTCAAGTTTAAATTTGGTCGGAAATTCCTGGGTCATCACAGTACCTACCCGTTAAAGAAATTTCGTCCCGAAATTTGAGTGAGGTCGTCATGGCTAACAATAAATATGTTTTCTAGACGAATATGAGCTGATAAATAGAGTTTTATCATTATTGAATAATACAAATAAAATAATTCGATTATTCGACGAGCACGAATGAAGATATCACAAAAGAGTGAAATGAATAAATGAAGTTTCGTTTTAACTTTTGACGTTGTCTTGGTTGAATTCCGGAATTCAAGGGATTTAAAGAAAATCTTTGAAATCGAAAAGATTTGATTCTTCGGCGAGTAAGGAAATTAAGATCTCTATAATTAAATACGATGATCTGCCTCGATTACTCTGTCTGATATTCTCATTATAAATTAAACTTTTTCCGTTCCATTATTTTCACCATTCCTATACTTTCTTTCTTAGGTCGTACATCCAAAAGATTGTGAAAATACTTAATTCAGTTCTAATCCTTGATATTTTCCTAATTATCATTTCTGTCATCCTTCTTTTCAATCTTCCACCAGAAAAATCTGTTTGCTTTTACTTTTACATTGGGGTGATACTATTCTTAATTCTACCGTGTCTTTATATTGCTATTCGTATTGATATCCACGGTTTGTAACCTCCGTGTTGTTATTGGGCTTTATATTTTCTCTTATATTTTGGAGCTCTTTGCCTTTTTATTATCCTCCCGACCTCTAGTAAAACGAGTAACGGTCCAGAATTCGTAAGTAGAGAGTTTCGAATGATTATAATGTTTTAAGCAGGAAGGAACATGATAGCACGATTTGATTTTTAAATTTATCAGAATCAGTGAGAATAGAATTATCAAGAATATATTTTCTTGATATGTTTAGAAGTTAAGCAGAATGAAAGAGTTATGTAACATGGCACATGATGACGTGATGATCTGTGAATCATCACATCCCATTAGAAACTCAACATGATTTACTGTAATATAATCACGTTGATCAAGTGTCATTATATTATACTAACTCATGTATCAATTCCCAACATTACTTCAATAACATTCATATTTTAAGCTCGAAAGTTTACAGAATATAGAAACTAACAGTTTCTATAGGATGTAATACTGATAGCACGAAGAGATTAATGATTTCAGATAAGAATAGTTATGAAAATATCTTCAGAAATATGGAGGATATTTATAATGAAAGATACGATGATATCTTAGAATTTCTAATATCGATGGATGATGAAGAAGATTTATTCGTAAGGGTTTAGATTTGGAAGCAAGGTATTCGCTAAAGATTTCATCAAAAACAGAATCATTTGAATTCTTTGAAGTCAAACTTATTCTTTGTGATTTGTCCACAGCTTCCTTCATAGTTTTACATAATCCGCTTTTCGGTATTAAATTTTCTGTTGAATGTTTCCAATACTCCATTCTTTATCATAAAACTTTCAACACGTAAGGTCGTGTACAGTTTGTGCTGCTGTATTCAGCTTTTCAAAATTCAGAGTATAAATTCGCAGACTGGGTGCTTTTCAAAATGGAAGATCATAATTCTAAGAGATAAATGTTATATGTTTACATATAACTGTTGATATGGAAACGTTGCGAGACTCACAATACAGATTTGCTGATTCCCGGTAATTGGTATGGCAATTCTCGTTACAAGATGCGGATGAGTATATGATGAGACTTCAATAGATAAATATAGGGATTTGTCAGAGAGATTTAAACCAAGTAGCGACGAGGTTGCTGGTACATCTGCTGGTAATATGGTGGAATATAAAAGGTTCCCCGGTAACAATATAAGAGCACGAATATATATCAAGGTTATAATAAGGTTGTTTCGAACGAAAAGTCGAAGTTGACTTGCTGAAGCTGTGACAAAATTTGCTACTTTGAAAGGGATTACCAAATTATTTTGGGTAATAATAACACTAAGGAATTAATACAGCTACGCGTTAAACGTTTACTCAGTTACCGAGAGTTTCCAAGTGCATAACTATATACATCAATCTTTCCTTCCGTAGATGAAGTGCGGTTGGTTCATCTTCTCGATTGAGGTGTTTTCAAGAATTATGAAATATTTGAACGCAGATTGGAATCGTCAAGATACAAATGAGGTTTAAGATGAAATCAAGTGGCAAACTTGAAGAATTATTTAGTTTCACATGTTATAATCAGTATTTTAATTCATTTTAATTGTCCAATATTATTAGTCCATAGTCGATAGTCCATAGTAACAGTCCAATAATTCATATATAGTTTAATATTATTATTCGAATTAATTAATACGTGTCGTGACCCGTATACGTCTCAGACTCGATCACAACTCAAAGTATATATATTATTATAGAATCAATCTCAACCCTGTATAGAGAACTCGATCATTACTGCATATAGAGTGTCTGTGGTTATTCCAAATAATATATATATATATATATATATATATATATATATATATATATATATATATATATATATGCGTCGATATGATATGTCAAAACCTTGTATACGTGTCCCAATAATTAAAGTGCGTAAAATAAATACAGAAATTAAATGACAATAAATAAAATTTGCGAGAATGTAAATTGCGAGAAAGTAAATTGCGATAATTAAATTGCGATAAATAAAATGTAATCAGTTAGCTAGGAACAATTAGCTAGGAACAGTTAGCGTGGATTCTTAACACAATTTCTCATAGTTAATTAGTCTGTTTCTAACAAATTTAATTTTGTTATATGTTCTCTTCATTATGCCACTTGTTGGATTCTGATTGGTAAAAATCCGAATATGAAATTGAATAAAACTGGTTATTCTGCGGTGAACGGATACGTATATCGATGGTTGTAAGTAAGATAGTAAATGACTGTTGAATCAGATTCGAAGAATGTACAGTATAAGTCATTCATGTGAAATCTAAATATTCCTCGGGTATTACCTACCCGTTAAAATATTTTCACCATTAACAGTTTGTACGAAAGAATTTTTAATTACAATCTTTATGAAAATATATATACATATATATTTTCTTCAGATGTAATTATGGATTTAATGAGTCAATATGATATTAAACTTATTTAATTTTCGGTTTGAGCTAAGATAAATAATCTCTAAAACTTTTAGAAACCACATATTCTTCGCAGAATATTTCCTCAATGAAGTTATGAATTAATACTTCATCGTTCATTGTTGTTGGTACTCCTTGGTATCCATGGTGCGTATGACGTTGATGTTCGCGTGATAGATTGTGAAGTTGAGGTTTGCGATGCGGTTGTTTTTGGTGGTGGTAATGGTACTGTTGGCGTTGGTGGTGGTACTGGTTATGCTGCTGGTGCTGCTGCTGGTGTTTGTAACCTTCGCACCATATTCTCTAAAGCCACTACCCGAGCGCGAAGCTCGTTGACTTCTTCTATTACACCGGGGTGATTTTCAGTTGGGACTAGCGGATAAATATAATCTAAAATTTGGTATAGTATATAATCGTAACGAGATACTCTGGAAATGAGAGAAAAGATGGTGTTTCGAACAGGTTCACCGGTAAGTGCTTCAGGTTCTTCGCCAATAGGGCAATGTGGCGGATGGAAAGGATCACCTTCTTCTTGTCTCCAATGATTGAGGAGGCTACGAACCCATCCCTGATTCATCCAGAATAGATGATGACTGATTGGTTGATCCATTCCGGTCACACTGCTTTCGGAGCTTGAGTGGGATTCCATTTCGGAATCCGAGTGACTTGAACTAATGACGAATTCCATTTCGTACGATTGAATAAAGAATTTTTAGATATGAAATGATTTTCTGGCTAACGGATGGTATTCTAATTACATAGAATATCCATATATATAGAACAAAAGGTTTCGTAGATTACGGAGGAATTTACGGGATACGCCAGGTAAGGTTTACAGTAACAGATACGCTAAGATATGAATTTTGTCTATACACTATTCATGCAATCAATGCAGCAAGACGTGTCTAGACTAAGAATGATAAGCAGATAATTTTCGACACAAAGTGATAAGCAAAACTTTTGACATGCAGACACGGTCGAAGTCCAGACTCACTAATGCATCCTAACGACTTATCAGTTAGACATACTAATGCAGACCTGGTTCGCTAAGACCACCGCTCTAATACCAACTGAAAGGACCCGTCCTAATCCATCTGGACGAAGTCTTCAACAGTTGGTCCCATTGCGAGGTTCTGACCTCTATATGCCATAAACGACTCCATGTAATATGAGCAAATGCACAGCGGAAGATTTCTTTCATACCTGAGAATAAACATGCTTTAAAGTGTCAACCAAAAGGTTGGTGAGTTCATAAGTTTATCATAAAACAATAAAATTCATCATTTTGATAGACCACAAGTTTTAAATCCTGCATGGTATAAATGGGCCCGAATCCTATACCCACCTGTAATGTACATGTGATATCTTTTAAATACAGTACACCTTTCTCGTGTACGAAATCATCTTTCATAAATCATAGTAACCGTACACATATCTTGTGCACAAAAATAACATACACATAACCTGTGTATAAAATCATTCTCTCAATATATAACATTTACATCAACTGGTGGCAATTATCATGTCCACATAATTCAATGATGGCAATTATCATGTCCACATAATTCAATGGTGGCAATTATCATGTCCACATAATTCAATAATAATCCACAGAACTTCTGTCTGCATAATAATTCATTCGAGGAATGTTTTGCTTGTGTCTATCTCGTCAAACATTTATAAAAGCATTTCATGTATTCGCAGTTCAAAATATATTTCAAAAGCATTTAATAAATCAGTTATAAAAATAGCGCATGTATTCTCAGTCCCAAAAATATAAAGATTAAAAGGGAGCAAATGAAACTCACTATACTGTATTTTGTAGTAAAAATACATATGACGATATTGAACAATGCAGGGTTGGCCTCGGATTCACGAACCTATAACATTTATATATTTATTAATATACATAGTTGTAATCGAACAAACATATATGCATAAATTTATTAGTCATATCCTTTTTATATTAATAATATATATATGTTTCATATATTCATTTTGTACATAAAAATATTAAATTTTGTTATATTATATGTATTAAATATACTCATATATAAATATTATTTGTTTGTAAAAGTAGTATTTTAAGATAATATTTTAAGTGATAACAATAATAATAATGATAGTACTAATATTAATAAATATGATAATAGTATTAATGATTCTATAAATGATAATATAATTGATAGTTTTTATAATAAATCTCATGATAATGATAATAATAGTAGTTTTTAATAAAATGAATAATTTAACAGTAATGGTAATGAAAATAATAATTTTGATAATAATACCTAAAATTTAATAATAATAATAATAATTATAAAAATCTTATTACTAGTGGTAATCTTACTAAGAATACATTTGTTAATAATAATACTAATTCAAAAATGATACTAATACTATTATTAATTATAATAGTTTGTATTATTTTCATATTAACAATAATAATAATAATAATAATTCTACTCATATCAATGTTAATAATAATAATAATAACACTAATAATACCTAATGATATTACTTAATAACAAAAATGATAATAATGTTACTCATCATATTTATATTAACCTAATATTATCAATAATTTATAATAATAATACTAATAATAATAATAATAATAATAATAATAATAATAATAATAATAATAATAATAATAATAATAAATATCAAATTATACCTTAGAAACACTAAAAAGAGATAAACTGCCTGGGACGGGACTCGAACCCAAGACCTCTCACTCACCCACTAACACCCTTAACCATACTTCCAATTCTGTTTTTCTTGATTATATCGAACCTTAATCATATATGACTCGTATGTATTTGTTGCCTTATTCAACACAAAACCCCATCTACTTTACCAACACCATTTATACATATCATCTATCATCATCGTCACAGAATATTGTCAATCATACATGACCATCATGATCATTACGAAATCATCATAAAACATCATCATCGATCCTTATACTTGTAACATCATTATGCTCATAATCATCTTATTTCATCACCATTGTATACATTTATCATCATAATTATATCATCACCTTAATATTATCATTACCATCATGCTCACAACATCATGACCTCGTCATCATCATCATATAATTATCATAATATCATTATCATAATTATCATTCATCATCTTTTCACTTAATCGCCATTGTCTTTTCTCCAATATATATAATCAAAATATTTATAACTTAATAATAATTATGTGTTATTGTTGGCATCAGTTAAGAAGCAGAAAAGAAACGATGGGCTGTAAGTAGCGGCCCCAATTAGCAGCCTGCACTACCACTCGGTCAAACTATTCGATCCTCACATCCCATTTTAATTCAACCGACAAGGAAGAGAGAGATGGGTCAAAAAAATGAATACGGCTCAAATAAAGGGAATATAATCCACCTTTTGAATTTTATAATCACAATTGCCCATCCAAAATTGTCGGCCATAAAGTTTAAAATGCTCCACATGTAATATTATACTTTTAACACTAAACGAGTTGTTTGAATTTTAATAAGAACAAGTACAGCTAATGTAGAAAGAGAAAGAAAAAGTGGCAGTTTTTCGATGGTGTTTAAGGTGGTTGAACAATATAGAAATAGAAGATACGGTTGGTGGTAATCATTATTAACTGAGTTGAGTAGCGTGTGGGTGATATGGTAACCATGTGGTAGTTCAAGGTTATCTTGTGATTTAAACGAAAACAGAAAAGTAGAGGGTGTGGGTGGTTCTTGGTTTGGGTATAAAGGTGGTGGTGGGTCGTTGGTGGTGATAGTGATGAGGGATGGTTGTGTTGTAGGGTTGAAGGTGATGGTTCAAGTTGGTGGCATGGGCCGAACTAAACAGGCCAACCCGAGTCGTTAATAATGGATCCAAAGTAAATTCTTGACCCAATTCGACAAACAAGCCAAAGAAGTAGTTTACCTTGCAATTTTACTTGATGAAGAATAATTTATGTATGTACGTGAGTAGTGAACTGGATTGCATATCACACAAGCACTAACCCACATTTCTCATGTATTGCATTAGGGGTTTAATTTTTAGGAAACTGTATTGGTAGTTTAGTTTTAAGGTCCACGCACTCAGAAGTTATTTTTTTTTCTTCCAAGTTTTATAAATATGTAATCGTATCTAAGTATAACGAGGAAATGAAAAAAAAACTCGGTATTGATCGAAAGGGATGGTGACAGGTTGTCGAAGCAAGAGGAATAATGAGATGTGGTGTAGGTTGATCGAGGTAGTTGTTTTCGGTTCATAACATAAACAAAAGAAATGGATGAGGTGGTTTTTGGTGATGAAAGGTGATGGTGTGTGTGTTTGAGTTGGTAAACAAATACAGAAAGAGAGATGAGATAGATGTGTTTTGTCTTGGGTTCATGAAATAAATATCAAGAAGAAAGAGAGTAATTGTGGTGGAGGATATTGATTGATTCAATCAATCAGATGATGGATTATTATATAAAGAAGATGCATTCCGACATTTACTCACAAACAAATAGAAAACAGAAGAAAAGAAAAAGTTGATCTGGATTGATAACTAATTTTGTTTCTATATACATTATATATACCATTTAATATTAATAACCAATAATTAAAAATATATTAATAATAATACATTTAATATTATTAATAACAATTAATAACCATGATAATAATAATTATCTATAATATTATTATTAATGATATTAATAAAATAACAATATTGATAATTGATAATAATAATTATAAACATGATTTAAATTCTATTATTTATGATAAAAATAATAAATTACATGGTTTCCATATAAAAAAATAGTAATAATAATATTAACATAACAAATTAATATTACCACATAATTATTTACATGGAATGAAATTCTAATTAATGTATTTCAATTTATTATATATACATATATATCTATACATACATAACTATTTACAAACAGTTGTTCGTGAATCGTCGAGCATAGTCAAAAGGGTAATTGATTAAATGCATATAAATTTCAAAATTTTTGAGACTCAACATTACAGACTTTGTTTATCGTATCGAAATCAAATAAGATTCAAGTTTAAATTTGGTCGGAAATTCCCGGGTCATCACATGAGGACCTCTATATCCTCTTCATGTGAATGAGTTCTATGCAAACTTTCAATTCCATGATGATATGAAGATATCATTCACTCTCTATGGCAAAAGCTACTCCTTGACACTTGAAGAATTTGGAAACATCATGGTTGTTCCAAGTAACGGGATCAAATTTTTTCTTAACCTAAACTCATTTGATGAGTTTCCAGAATGGTTAGAAAAATAATGTGTTCTTGAAACACTGAGTGAAGGACCACTCAAATTTGAGTCCGTCAACAAAGAGGGTTTCTTAGTACATCACCTTGCTTCAACATATGATCTATGGCAACAGATCATCTCCATAAATGTATATGGAAAGGGTGAATTACTTTGGAGAATGAATGCAAATGAGGTTACTCTTTTGTGGTGTCTCATACACTCACTTAAGGTAAACATTGCATTTTTGATGGCATCTAGAATGCAACAGGCAGCTCAAGAACCTTTCTTGAAACTACCTTATGGCCTTCACTTAACTAAACTCTTTGCTCATCTCAAATTGACGACTTCCTATCACTACGCTGCTCAAGTTTCTTCATATCCAATTTGCAGAGCTTCAACCAGACCATTTGTTGAACCTTCTCTTGATAACCCTCCAAACTTTAACCTCCTTTCGACCACAGGACAAAGCAGTGTCATTCACGAAAATGTTCTAAAAATCGGACGACATCTAAACAGGCTAGAAGGAATTATAAGAGACACTCATCACTACATTCACCTCAAGAAATATGCCAAGGCAAATTTGAAGAATGCCTACCTATACATCCAATTTATGTGTCTTCCATGCATATTTTCATATATGCATTGCTATGTTTCATGCTTGCTTTGAATAAAATGTGTGCTTGTTGTGTTTTAATATATATGTTTCTCCAATATGCACAATTTAAGGGGGAGTTTTGTTCTAAGGGCGAGCTTAGTTCTAGGGGGAGCTAACCTTTTTGCTTCGACAAAAGGGGGAGAAAGATGGATACAAGTGATTGTTAACACTTGCTTATTTATAGCAAAAATGTCCCTCATCACTTGTATGTTTTCATCATCAAAAAGGGGGAGAATGTTGATTGAATGTGGATTAATGCACTAAACGATAAACTTAAGTATGATTAACCAAAGTGTGATTAACCAAAGAATATGTTTTGATGATGACACATACATATGCATAAGTGATGACTGACATCTTAACATAAAACACGCAAGGTCACTAATCCATACTTTATCTTGCAAACGACCAAGTCAAACATAGGTTAAAGAATGAAATTAAAACTTCAGCTAAACACCGGTCAAGGTACGGTCGACAGCATAGTCAACTGTGAAAACCCAAACTGAATTGCAACGCAGTTTTGTGAAAACAAGTTGTACGGTCACCACCACGGTCAACCGCAGTGCGACCGCAGTTTTCTCTTTTACCATTTTCGACCAAATAAAGTTTGACTAGTTCCCGACATCTATAATTTATGAAACCTTTCTCAACATGCTTAGAATAGATGCCTTCTTCATACTCAATCGAGGTTTGGTCATAAAAACACTAATTGTGATTAATTGCGCCTAATGACATCTTAATGACAAATTAACCAAGATTAGGCATAACACATAAGTGTTAATCAACAACTTGTGATCTTAATTCTTATCTAGATATCCTTAGTATGATCATCAAGTACCAACACACTTAAGTCAATGTCACTAGAACAATGATTGCTATTAGAAATGACTTAGTGATTAATTAAAGCTAAATGAGGAACAATGCTCTCAAGATTAACTAGTAATGACTTGTAGTCCTAAAACACACTTAGATACATTTAGGATGGTCACCAAGTCCCAACTAGAGATTGCTCTTCCCTTGTGCATGTGTTAGACATTAATGTGTGCTTACACATTAATCATGTAATGTGTCATATTGCACATTAAACTTATTAAGTGCTTAAATTATAAGTTATGCAAGTATTTATATGATTGATCCTAGAATAACTATCTCTTGCTATGTGAGTATTACTTGCTACTTGCCAATATGCTTAATACTCATAAACTTGTCAACTTGATTAATATGTTAGCTATGTGCTCATTAGTTAGGATTCAAGTAACTAACCTACTCCAATAGATTAAGTGTAAAATGGTTCACAATGAAAGTATAGTCAATTGTCTATTTGATCTAGTCTAAGTAACTAAGGGTGATTGCTTATGACTTAACTTTGATGTCTCTACATGCTTCATGATTATCTTATAGAGACATTGTTCAATTAATCTCTAACTAAACTTAAAAAGAGCATGACTTGTGATTAATTGAAACTAGGAAGTTAATGATATAGTGACTAGTCTTTAGAATTGAACCAAAGACAATAATGTGACTAACTAAATCTTGACCAAACTGGAATTTCTCTAAATATCAATCAAGACACTTCTCCAAGAATGTTGGGTTTGTCACTTTTGGAATGATTAGTGTGACGACCCGAAAATTTCCGACTAAATTTAAACTTTATCTTTATATTATTCTGACACGATAAGCAATGTTTGCTAAGTTAAATCTCAAGGATTTTAAACTTTGTTTATACATTCATTTAAACCTCGACCAAATTCCAATGATTCACGAACCATTAAATGAACATTTATGAATATGTATGTATATGTGTATATATTATAAATTGAAAATGTCAACAAAGTATTTAAACGTATAATGATTTATATGAACGTATTTGTTTCAATATGATTATCGACGAAATTAAAAAATATATATATATTAAATGATTGAATTATCAGAAACATTGAATTATGATTACAAGTCTCTGTTGAGAGGTCCACTATAATTTGAGAAAATCTATTCCTCTTAACGATATTCGGAATAATTTGTAAAGCTATTTATAAATAAAAATAAATAGTGTCATTTACGAAAGTTAGACAAAAGCTAGTGGAGAATTGGTTTCCATAATATTCTATTAATCTATTTTCAAACGTACAAAAATGTTTTCAGTTTAAAAAGAACTTTATTATTAAAACGTATATAACTTTTATAAATATCTAGAATCACTTTTGATAACTCATTACTTAACCAGTATAATAAATATAACGATATTTATATTTTATTTCATTAAATATATATAACGATTTAAATTAATATTATATATATTTATACGCGTGTTATACATACATAGTTTTTATACTTTTACTATACTTTAACTTTACCTTTACTTTACTTTTACTTTACTTTAACTTTAATAATTCACTTTAATAATTTATACTTTAATAATTCACTTTAATAATTTACTTTAATAATTCATACTTTAATAATTCACTTTAATAATTCATACTTTAATAATTCACTTTAATAATTCATACTTTAATAATTCATTTTAATAATTCATACTTTAATAATTCACTTTAATAATTCATACTTTAATAATTCACTTTAATAATTCAAAAATCTATTATAAATAGAATTCAATAGGTTTCATTATTTTATAGAAACTTGAAAATATATTTCTCTAAACTCTCTCAATCGATTTATATATATATATATATATATATATATATATATATTTGCTCTGTATTATTTCAAGATATTATTAGTATACATAAAATATTACAACGGAGTGATGTCCGAGTGATTTCAAAATAGTTTTTTAGAATGATTCGAAGCTAAGGAAATTATGGGTTATAGCTATGGAGGTGATGGGTATGGTTCATGGGTATGCTCGTGAGGTCAATCTAGTGTTTATCATCTCCGTTGCGTCTACGTACTTTTCTGCAATATTGAATCTCAATATTGATACGTGAGCACTCATAACTTAACTTTTATATATCAATAGTGTATCCCTGACTAGTGCTCGAGTATATAGGATTATGCATGCTTGTACATTCGATATTGTCCTTAGATAGGTTTGTTGAATCCTGAATTAGATACATATGCTAATGAGATAGGGTATATGATATGCATGTCATTGAAAAGCTAGCTAAAAATTAAGAACTTTTCATTTAGATATCGAATGGTTTTGATGAACGGATTAGAAGTTATAGTCAACTGAATTTTAGTATTATTGTTAAAATGATTATTATTACTATCATCGTTATTATTTTAATAAAAATATCATTGTTATTATAAAATATCATTATTACTATTATGTTAGTATTATCATTTTATCATAATACCATTTTTAGTAAATATAAATATTGTTATTTTTTTATAGAATAATAATAATTATTATTACAAAATAATACAACTTTTACTTATTATTATTATGATCAATATTATTTTATCAAATAAATAGGGGATACAAAGATATTTTTCACCACGCGTAATATAATTACATTAATAATACTTACCACTATAGTTTTACGATATTAAGTGAACTTTATAAATTTTACTACTTAAGATATATAAAAGTATATTTTATCATATATAAACGTTAATATAAATTTTTATTAATAAATGACTTTTATTATTATAAAATCTAATAAATATATTTAAATATATAAAATGACTATAGTTAAGTTATATAATAAACACGTATAAATTTTAGAAGTCATTTTGGGTCAAGTTGACTTTTGTTGACTTTTGCATATTAGTCTCGAGCATTAGGATTGTGGTACACTATGACTTGACCAAAAATTGTTAGACAAATATTGACCAACATATAAATATATATATATTTAATATAGGTTCGTGAATCCGAGGCCAACCTTGCACTTGTTAAATGACGTTATATGTATTTTTACTACGAAATACAGTATGGTGAGTTTCATTTGCTCCCTTTTATATATATTTTTGGGACTGAGAATACATGCGCTGTTTTTATAAATGTTTTACGAAATAGGCACAAGTACTAAAACTAATTCTACGTGGGTTTAAACCAGAAATATACCCTTAGCTTGGTAACATTAAACTACTTGTCTATGTACGGTAGGCGCGAATCCTAAAGATAGATCTATTGGGCCTGACAAACCCCATCCTGACTATGAGATGCTTTAGTACTTCGAGGTTATTTTAAACACACCTGATCTGGTGTACTTCAAAGGGTAAAACATGAACGTTAAGGCTTGTTACCGGGTGCCTACAACTTATAGAATACTTTTATACACTTGTGAGTGTACATATATTTATAAACGGAAATCTTGTGGTCTATTTATATATTAAAATGATTGTTATGATAAACCTATGAACTCACCAACCTTTTGGTTGACACTTTAAAGTATGTTTATTCTCAGGTATTAAAGAAATCTTCCGCTGTGCATTAGCTCATTTTAAGGATATTACTTGGAGTCATTCATGGCATATTTTGAAAGACGTTGCATTCGAGTCATTGAGTTCATCAAGATTATTATTATGTCAATTATAGTTGGATGTATTATCAAATGGTGTGCATGCGGTCAACTTTCGTTGTAAAGAAAGTTTGTCTTTTAAAAATGAATGCAATGTTTGTAAAATGTATCATATAGAGGTCAAATACCTCGCGATGTAATCAACTATTGTGAATCGTTTATAATGTATATGAACGGGTCCTTTCAATTGGTATCAGAGCGGTGGTCTTAGCGAACCAGGTCTGCATTAGTGTGTCTAACTGATAGTCGTTAGGATGCATTAGTGAGCCTGGACTTCGACAGTGTCTGCATGTCAAAAGTTTTGCTTATCATTTTTGTCGGAAATTGTCTGCTTATCATTCTTAGTCTAGACACGTGTTACTGCATTGATTGCATGAATAGTGTATAGACAAAATTCATATCTTAGCATATCTGCTAATCCATATCTTAGCGTATCTGTTACTGTAAACTTTGCCTGACATATCCCGTAAATTCCTCCGTAATCTACGAAATCTTTTGCGCTATATATATATAGATATTCTATGTAATTAGAATACCACCCAATAGCCAAAAAATTATTTCATATCGAAAAATCCTTTATTCAATCGAACGAAATAGAATTCGTCATTAGTTCAAGTCCCTCGAATTCCGATATGGAATCCCACTCAAGCTCCGAAAGCAGTGTGACCGAAATGGATCAACCAATTAGCCATCATCTATTCTGGATGAATTGGGGATAGGTTCGTAGCCTCCTCAATAATTGGAGAAAAGAAGAAGGTGATCCCTTCCATCCACCACATTGGCCTCTTGGCGATGAACCTGAAGCACTTACCGGCGAACCGGTCCGAAACACCATTTTCTCTCTCATTTCCAGAGTATCTCGTCACGATTATATACTACATCAAATTCTAGATTTTATTTATCCACTCGTCCGAACCGACAATCACCCCGGTGTAATAGAAGAAGTCAACGAGCTTCGCGCTCGAGTAGTGGCTTTAGAGAATATGGTGCAAGGGTTACAAACACCAACAAATAACGAAGTATTAATTCATAATTTCAATTTTATTGAATAAATACTCCGTAAAAGTTATGTAATTTCTAAAGTCTTTAGGGATTATTCGGTTCTAGTTTCAACCGTAAATCAAATGAGTTTAATTTAATATTAACTCATTAAATCTATGTTACATCTGAAGAAAATATGTACATATATATTTTCATAAAGACTGTAATAAAATTCTGTTGTACAAAATATTAATTGTGAAATTTTTTTAACGGGTATGTAATACCCGAGAGATATATAAATTCACAATTAATATGTTACATTTTTTGAATCTGATTAAGCAAATCATCAACTATACTCCCAAAATCTCACAACAATATACATTCTTGTATAGTAATCAAAACAACCATTCTCACCCAAATTTGATTACGCATTCTGATTTTGACAAATCAAAATCCAAGTCATGATTTAACAAAAGACATCACTCTTAGATTCCTACATCTTTCAAAGCTATACTTTGACTTCAAAACTTTGTTAGAAAATCATATGTATATTAACGATTACAAACTGTGTTCAAACTCTCCGAAGTTTTCGAAGACACTTCAAACAATGAACAATCAAGATGATGATCCAACCACATATTACCCACATTTATGTACCTAAAAAGCTCTTGAAGCCAAAGTCATAGTTCGACGCGTATCCGTGTCAGACCCTTTGTCATTTATTAGCTAAAATGACTTTTCAATTCCTTTTCAAAGTAGACAGTTTTGTCACAGCTCCAGCAAGTCAACTTCGACTTTTCAGTCGGACTAGTCTTATTATAACCTCGATAGATACGTTGCCCTTTCGTCATCGTTACTGGGGACCTTTCATATCTCGCCACCTTAGCAATAAACTTACCAACAACTTCAATTATCTTTGACTTTTCGAAAAATCATTATATTTATTGAAATAACATTATTTACTCATTCGCATCTTGTAACGAGAATTGTCATACGAATCATCGGAAAACAATAACCAGTATTTTGAAATCTCGCAGCATGTCTACGCCAACAGTTATATGTGTACGTAAAACGTCTATCTCCTGGACTTACATACTTTGAATGTGAAGTTCTGAAAAATATTTTGAACTGCAAACTAGTTCTTGAAATGCTGACGAAGCATCAAAAACTGTAAACGATCTTAACAGTAAAAAGTTTGATGACAAAGAATAGTAAGGTGGAAAGCTGAGAAAAAGAGAAGGTTTGGAACTGGAAAACGGATTGAACAGACTATGAAGGAGGCTGTGGACAAATCACAAAGACTAAATCTGCCTTCAAAGAATCCAAATGATTCAGTGCCTGCTAAAGTCATTAACGAATACCT
Organism: Rutidosis leptorrhynchoides; assembly: GCF_046630445.1. NCBI lineage: Eukaryota > Viridiplantae > Streptophyta > Magnoliopsida > Asterales > Asteraceae > Rutidosis > Rutidosis leptorrhynchoides. Next base: position 316,055,223 of record NC_092343.1, read on the forward strand.
TACTCTTTATTCTAAACCTTTACAGAAAAATCTTCATCATCATCCATCAATATTAGAAATTCTAAGATATTATCATATCTTTCATTATAAATATCCGCGATATTTCTGAAGATATTTTCACAACTAATCTTATCTGAAGTCATTTATCTCTTTGCGCTATCAGTGTTACATCATATAAGAAACTATTAGTTTCTATATTCTATAAACTTTCGAGTTTAAATTATGAATGTTTTGAAGTAGTGTTGGGAACTGAAGCATGAGTTAGTATAATATAATGACACTTGATCAACGTGATTATATTACAGTAACTCATGCTGAGTTTCTAATGGGACATGACGATTCACAGACCATGCCGTCATCATGTTACATGTTACACGACTCTTGTATTCTATTTAATCTCTAAAAATATCAAGAATATATTTTCTTGATGATTCGGTCTTTTCAGGGTATTCTGGTAAATTAACAAATCAAGATCGTGCCATTACCATTTCCTTCTTAGAACATTAACTATGTTCATTCTGAAATTCATATCTGCGAATACTGGACCATTACAAACTTTGATTAATCGCAAGAAGAAGAAACGATAGGACAAAACTCCAAAATAGAAATTGGAGTATAAATCGCAGCAAATAGAAGGGAGCATTAACTGTGGATGTCAATGATTATAGAAGAAAAAAGCAGGGGCTTTGAAATATAAGGGAAGATATAAAATCCAACAACCACCCAAAAATTATAAACCGTATATATCGATGCATATAGCAATATAAAGACACGGAAGAACTAAAAACACTATAAAACCGAGAGTATAGTAGAAGTAAATAGATTCTTTCGGAGGCAGATGAAAAAGAAGAACGACAGATATGAAAGTGAGGAGTATATCGAGAATCAGTACTGGATGAAGCATATTGACAAATACTTTAAAATATGAGTTGGGGGAGAAAGAATAGAAGGTGTGAGTTGTATGGAAACGAAGGAGGTGGATTTATAGTGAAATACCCGACAGAGAAATCAAGATGGATTATCGTATTAATTCAAAGAGAATCATAATCTCCTTAATCACCGAAGCATCAAATCCAACATAGATTACAAAGATTTTCTTTAAATTCGGAGATCAGATGTGATGATGTCAAAAGATATGACGAATCACTATAATCGTATTTCCTTCATTTACGATAACTTCCCTCATACGCTTTGAGTAATCGAATTATTTTATCCATACTTCTTAGACATGATAAAACTTCATAATCGTTACGTCATAATAACATTCTCATTGTTAGCCATAACAACCTCTATCAAATTTCGGGGACGAAATTTCTTTAACGGGTAGGTACTGCGATGACCCGGAAATTTCCGACTAAATTTAAACTTTATCTTTATATTATTCTGACACGATAAGCAATGTTTGCTAAGTTAAATCTCAAGGATTTTAAACTTTGTTTATACATTCATTTAAACCTCGACCAAATTCCAATGATTCACGAACCATTAAATGAACATTTATGAATATGTATGTATATGTGTATATGTTATAAATTGAAAATGTCAACAAAGTATTTAAACGTATAATGATTTATATGAATGTATTTGTTTCAATATGATTATCGATGAAATTAAAAAATATATATATATTAAATGATTGAATTATCAGAAACATTGAATTATGATTACAAGTCTCTGTTGAGATGTCCACTATGATTTGAGAAAATCTATTCCTCTTAACGATATTCGAAATAATTTGTAAAGCTATTTATAAATAAAAATAAATAGTGTCATTTACGAAAGTTAGACAAAAGCTAGTGGAGAATTGGTTTCCATAATATTCTATTAATCTATTTTCAAATGTACAAAAACGTTTTCAGTTTAAAAATAACTTTATTATTAAAACGTATATAACTTTTATAAATATCTAGAATCACTTTTGATAACTCATTACTTAACCAGTATAATAAATATAACGATATTTATATTTTATTTCATTAAATATATATAACGATTTAAATTAATATTATATATATTTATACGCGTGTTATACATACATAGTTTTTATACTTTTACTATACTTTAACTTTACCTTTACTTTACTTTTACTTTACTTTAACTTTAATAATTCACTTTAACAATTTATACTTTAATAATTCACTTTAATAATTCATACTTTAATAATTCACTTTAATAATTCACTTTAATAATTCATACTTTAATAATTCATACTTTAATAATTCATTTTAATAATTCATACTTTAATAATTCACTTTAATAATTCATATTTTAATAATTCACTTTAATAATTCAAAAATCTATTATAAATAGAATTCAATAGGTTTCATTATTTCATAGAAACTTGAAAATATATTTCTCTAAACTCTCTCAATCGATTTACATATATATATATATATATATATATATATATATATATATATATATATATATATATATATATATATATATATATATATATATATTTGCTCTGTATTATTTCAAGATATTATTAGTATACATAAAATATTACGACGGAGTGATGTCCGAGTGATTTCAAAATAGTTTTTTAGAATGAGTTGAAGCTAAGGAAATTATGGGTTATAGCTATGGAGGTGATGGGTATGGTTCATGGGTATGCTCGTGAGGTCAATCTAGTGTTTATCATCTCCGTTGCGTCTACGTACTTTTCTGCAATATTGAATCTCAATATTGATACGTGAGCACTCATAACTTAACTTTTATATATCAATAGTGTATCCCTGACTAGTGCTCGAGTATATAGGATTATGCATGCTTGTACATTCGATATTGTCCTTAGATAGGTTTGTTGAATCCTGAATTAGATACATATGCTACTGAGATAGGGTATATGATATGCATGTCATTGGAAAGCTAGCGAAAAATTAAGAACTTTTCATTTAGATATCGAATGGTTTTAATGAACGGATTAGAAGTTATAGTCAACTGAATTTTAGTATTATTATTAAAATGATTATTATTACTATCATCGTTATTATTTTAATAGAAATATCATTGTTATTATAAAATATCATTATTACTATTATGTTAGTATTATCATTTTATCATAATACCATTTTTAATAAATATAAATATTGTTATTTTTTTATAGAATAATAATAATTATTATTACAAAATAATACAACTTTTACTTATTATTATTATGATCAATATTATTTTATCAAATAAATAGGGGATACAAAGATATTTTTCACCACGCGTAATATAATTACATTAATAATACTTACCACTATAGTTTTACGATATTAAGTGAACTTTATAAATTTTACTACTTAAGATATATAAAAGTATATTTTATCATATATAAACGTTAATATAAATTTTTATTAATAAATGACTTTTATTATTATAAAATCTAATAAATATATTTAAATATATAAAATGACTATAGTTAAGTTATATAATAAACACGTATAAATTTTAGAAGTCATTTTGGGTCAAGTTGACTTTTGTTGACTTTTGCATATTAGTCTCGAGCATTAGGATTGTGGTACACTATGACTTGACCAAAAATTGTTAGACAAATATTGACCAACATATAAATATATATATATTTAATATAGGTTCGTGAATCCGAGGCCAACCTTGCACTTATTAAATGACGTTATATGTATTTTTACTACGAAATACAGTATGGTGAGTTTCATTTGCTCCCTTTTATATATATATTTTTGGGACTGAGAATACATGCGCTGTTTTTATAAATGTTTTACGAAATAGACACAAGTACTAAAATTAATTCTACGTGGGTTTAAACTAGAAATATACCCTTAGCTTGGTAACATTAAACTACTTGTCTATGTACGGTAGGCGCGAATCCTAAAGATAGATCTATTAGGCCTGACAAACCCCATCCTGACTATGGGATGCTTTAGTACTTCGAGGTTATTTTAAACACACCTGATCTGGTGTACTTCAGAGGGTAAAACATGAACGTTAAGGCTTGTTATCGGGTGCCTACAACTTATAGAATACTTTTATACACTTGTGAGTGTACATATATTTATAAACGGAAATATTGTGGTCTATTTATATATTAAAATGATTGTTATGATAAACCTATGAACTCACCAACCTTTTGGTTGACACTTTAAAGCATGTTTATTCTCAGGTATTAAAGAAATCTTCCGCTGTGCATTAGCTCATTTTAAGGATATTACTTGGAGTCATTCATGGCATATTTTGAAAGACGTTGCATTCGAGTCATTGAGTTCATCAAGATTATTATTATGTCAATTATAGTTGGATGTATTATCAAATGGTGTGCATGCGGTCAACTTTCGTTGTAAAGAAAGTTTGTCTTTTAAAAATGAATGCAATGTTTGTAAAATGTATCATATAGAGGTCAAATACCTCGCGATGTAATCAACTATTGTGAATCGTTTATAATGTATATGAACGGGTCCTTTCAATTAGTCACTTTCATGCATTAAGACCAAATCTCACACACTTAATGCATATAGTACTTGTATAGGATGTTTGGTTTCTTTTGTAGATGCTAGAAGGAGTAAATGTGCCAAAATATGGTGTTCAAATTTGAGTCAAACGGCTATACAACCGATACCTAATTTGGACTGGAGCACGCACGGTCGCACCACGGTCGACCGTGCAGGAAACCGTGTGTCAACGGCTATTTTTTGAATCTCACTGTAAAAGGAAAACATTTAAGAGCATTTGAAGCTGACCCTCTTACATATTTCAAAGGCTTATCTCCAGTGATCACAAGTGCATAAATTACTACTCAAATATGATCAAGCAAGAGAAGATTCTATGATCTTATAAATATAGAATTGGGTTGTTGTAAACTTACTAATCAAAATCATTTATCTTGTGAGTTTACTTAATGTAATGTATGTCCTAGTATTGTGGTAGGATCATCATTGCAAAATGTGTAAGTCTTGTAACTTCAATTAGTAGAAGCATAGGCTAGCTTAGTGATCCACTTCCTTAAAGGGACTTAGGAAGTTGATTAATCTTATTTGGAGATTAATACTTGTCCAAGGTGAAGACAAGTTGATCTAGGTTGGAGTTAATCTTTCAAAGGGATAGAAAGATTAGGTTTGTTGTCTACCAAAGAAGTTGAAGACTTGTAAATCGGATCTCCACCTGGTTTGGAGAAAAGTGCTTAGTGAAGCAAAAAATCCCGATTAGTGTAATCGGGGAGTGGATTAAGGTGGATTAGTTAACATCCACCCGAACCACTATAAATCCTTATGTCTATGTTCTTTACATTACTTCATTGATCATTTTGAACATATACACTACACACATCAAGTTTGAGTTGAGTTGGTTGATCAAAGTAAAATCGAATTTGGTAATCAATCGAAAAAGTGTTAAAAACGTATTAAGTAACTATTCACCCCCCTCTAGTTACTTACAAAATATATTATTAATTTAAATAATAATCAATTTATATGATAAGTATTAATTAATTATTATTAATATAAGTGTTTATTAACAATAATTATATTAATTTATATCCTAAGTTTGATTATAGTAATAATTAAATCATAATATAAGTATTAATTAAATGATTTAATAAATAAATATCACAAGTATTAAATAAAAATATTTGTTTTTATAACCTAAGCATTTTTAGTTATATTATGAATTAGTATTTTAACCTAAGTATTTTTTATAACACAAGTTTTCATGTAACGATTTCATAAATTCGTATCTTGTTAACCATACTTCAGATTTTAACGAGCCTTATATAATTTTTCGCCTAAACGACAATCCCGACAATTGATCAAGTAAAGAACAGCTCAAATCAGGCACAAATCCCGAGGTCAACTAGCTGTAATTTTTTATAAAATTTATATTTATTACCAAATTTAAATTGATCATATAACTTTTTAACCGTTCAACGGATTTTGATGAATCTTATATACTTTTGAGTCTAAACATCGATCCCGACATCATGTTCCCATTAAATCAGCCCAGAAATGGCACTATTTTCGAGGGCATAGAAGCTGAAAATAATAATTATATTATAAATTTTATCAAAACTTTAATCGTTCACAACTTTTGGTCCGTTCATCCGTTTAACACGAATCTTACACGAAAATTGCACTAGTCAATGAAAGGAATTCAATGAGCTACAAATCCATGTTAAAAACACGTGACACGGATCCCCGAAATTACTGTTTAAAGGTCTGTCCAATATTTACAAAGCCGAAAAGTACGATTTTTTATCATGATTTAATTATCCAAACATCACCACAACAATTTCCAAGCACTAGTAACTAATAATCATGCATAATAACATATAAATGATAATAATTTAAAAAGAGAAACATAGAGAATTGCGAGAGAAACATGAATACACAAAAAGTTGAACGAAGATGAAGATAATTGATGATGATGATTTTAGATGATGATGAGGGTGTGGGTTGAGTCCCGAACAAATAAAAAGAGGGAGAGAAAAGATGTGTATTTTTATTTTAGGTTTTAGAATGTGATAAGGATTAGGATAATATCAAATAAGTAGGGAAAATATTTTGTGGGTTTAAACCCCTTAAAATTTTCGGCCGACTCTATGGGGGAGTATTATTTGTTTTTATTTTTTTTAAAACCAAATCTTATCAATAATTATATTTATCTAATTATTTAAATCATATAATGAGCTAAATACATTTTAAAAGGAAAAAGGAGAAACCATGGGCCACCCATGAGGGATTCGACCGAATTGAAATTGGCCCGAAGATTAAACGAGCGCAATCCGATAAATATAACGTTACCGCGATTAAATATGCGAGAAGAATAAAATCTCAAGAAATAACATATAAGAATATTTTATTAACTCATATGACATTGAAATGTCGTATAAAATAATTCGGATTTGGAAATCACAAAAATATGATCGTTGGTTTGGAAACCGAGACTATTTATCGAATTATAACCGTGATATGCTAGAACGTAATAACACATAAATACACAGTTTCATTTAATAAATAACATTGGAATATTATTTAAATTATTAGAATATATTTAATCATATAGAAATGACATGGGAAAGATATCAAATAACGAAAGTTAATTATTTAACGGAAAAGATAACGGAAAAAGTAGGGTCGTTACAGCCGCATTCCTCACTAGGTGCGCATGGCTGAAATGAAGGGAAGCGCGCTGCACCTCTTATGTGGTGCGCCGCACCACGAAGCTGGTTATGCAGAAATGGTGCAACATTTCCCAAACGTTTTGCAACGTTTAACAATTGTTGGCATAATGTACCTAGACGTTTTGGGACATGTTTGAGTGGTTTATTAGTGTTCTAATGCACCCTTTCAAACATGTCCATAGCAAAGGGACGTGTCTTTTAATCATAACTAATTTTAAAAGGTTGCCACACTTCATTGCATATTTTGACCCATTATAAATATACACCTTCACTATTCAAGAAAAGTTTCAGAAATTTGCCATTTCTAACATACTTTCAATATTCAAACTTGCATATTTGCTTTTTACAATTGTGTGGAACATTAGCCAAAACGATTTTCATCCTAGTCTTATCCCAATCTTGATTTTGTGTTATCCGAGACTAAGTGGGTCGAAATACTCGATTATGAAAGTGATTACATGATATTAGGATCACTCCGGCTATTGAATTATAAGCCCAACACGTTTATATAACATAAGTTGGATAAACGGGTCTGTTTATTGTCATGTAGACAAACGTCTTTTTACACCATATCATCATGCGTAGTAAAATTAGATATTGTTGTTATTGTGTTGTACAAAATTAGATAATAGATAAATTCTTACAAGCATATAAAATAAGGTTTCTTTTATATCAAAAATAACGACTCTACTAGCAACTTTATGAGCAATAAAAATCCCATAAGAATTACGTTATTATTGATACATTTGTAGCAATAACGATATAAACCCTAAAAACACTAACGAGTTCAAGTTCACAATCGAACTTTGGTCAACTTAATTTTTACTCTAATACCCTCCCGCTGTTCGAAAGGGAAATCATGAAAGTTCAGGAAAAAAACAAACACTAATGGAATACATAAAAGAACAACTTTTTCTCTAACTTGTTGCATAGAGCAAACTGATATTCGCTGACATAATTTCATATTGCTTGATTGTGTCCTCTTTCTGGAACTTTTTTTTTTGTACATCGTGGCTTGGTTTATGAATTTTTTTAACAGTGAGACTAGAGTCACTGACGGGAGACTACCAAAGAGTTCTCACCACCTGATCATATCCGTTCCACGTGTCAAGGATGTTCCACCGAACAACTACCATATGACAGACTCTGCGTATAGTCACCCTTGGGGAAACACACCCTGAACAACTGTCACGGTATAAGCTCAGACAGCGAAGCCTCTAGAGGACTTCATAATCAACTGCAAAGCAAATTGCATTATGAAATCCCCTGGTGACACTCGAACTCGAGACCTCATGGACACCCATAAAGGCGGTAATCGCTCAGCTAAATGGAGATGGTTGGCTTGCTCTATGACTTGGGCAGACAACTTTTATTGGCAATAACAATCATTTACGACGCTGCAAAAAAAGAGTATTTATTCTTTATTATTGATACAATATTTATAGCGTTAACATTGTAAACCCTAAAAATGCTAACGTGCCCAATCCATAATCCTACGTGGGCCAACCTAATTCATAATCTAATAATCAGAAGCTTTCCTTTAAAATGATTGTAGGCATATTAGTAGCGTTTGTGATGATTTTATTCGCAACAAACCTTTAATCACAATGACTACATGCTTAACACATTCGGACTTTTTAAAATGGGAATGGATGAAGCGGAATGCAAGTTGCATGTAAGAGTTTAGTTCCATGAAATGAAGTAAATTCACCAAGAGAGAAACCCGATTTTCCATCATCATCAACATTATAATATGATCTTCGATCTTTTGAGTTTTGCAAAAAAGATATAAAAATAAAGTAATAGAGTCAAACCACGACATATTTTGTTATATATTTAGATAGCTTATTATTGGAAAATAGATTTGAATGTATCTCATATAATCTACTCCCAAAATATAGGGATATTAGCTAGGAATAGATAACCATACTCTGTATATATATTGAGGCATTTTGGCCGATGGAATACACAGAAAATGCACATCGATATATTTGATATCTTTTATGGTATCAGGCTAGTGATCCTCCTTCTCCTTCATTGCCGATCACAGTTCTTTCTTCTATTTCTAATCATTGCAATCAAACATCTCAAACACAAATGACAGACACCAACATAATTCACCATGCTATCACCGTTAATAACATCAAGAATTTCATACCTATCATCTTTGAGATGAAAACTGGTCCATCAACGACCCAAGGTGCCTGATATGGCCAAAACGAACGGTTTTATTTGTGCGGTGTCGTCACGTCGCAACACGTCAGCTCTGACTATCAAAAGGGGATATTAGGTTTAAATTTATATTTAGCGGGGCCTAAATCATACTACTCCTTAAGATAATTCTATGGTGCAGGAGTAGTGGTTGATTACCTAAATTTTGGGTTTTCTAGATAAAGTAAAGTAAAGTACGATAAAATTTGTAATTCAAATAAGGCTAAAACAAGTGCATGTTATGATTTCATCAGTTACTTTGCCGGTATTACAGAATGCTGGCTCATGGATAAGCAGTGACCTTGTATTTACTATACTAGTTCTAAACGCCCTTGTCATAAGACATGTCACTGGGTAATGCGATAGGCTTGAAGATTCTGAATAGACATCAACGTCCCTTACCCCCGACGCCCGTGCAATCTGACTACAGGCATACACGTTCAGACGGCTCATCCAATTGAGCGACTCGGTTGGGTGACGTATTAACATTCCGAAATGGTCTAAACTTTCTTAAGTATGATAGTATACATGGTTTTCCATATCCAAGAGACGCGATGTGCCTCGATGCTTTCGTTACTGATTGGTTTAAAAGATAGTCCGGCCCCTAAAGGAGTTCAACCATAAAGAACACCATGGCCAAGTCAAGCTGACTTCCATGAATACGTTTGGTTATCCTAACGGTCCAATCCTTTATGTGTTCGAACAAACAACTCCTTAATTAACTAAGAATCCCTCAAGCGGGGTGCAATGCTTGAGACCGCGTTATGGTGACGTGTACTAGTCAACACTAACCGTGTTCCATGGCCTTACTTAGTAGAGGTACAGCTTACAACAACCGTTGTGCTTCAGCATGCACGTACGAAGTTTATATTCTTGGTGGCTACACTAGCATGGTCTAGGACCGACAATGTACTAGGGGCCTAGTTAGATGTTTCACTACGAAAGAGTCCTCAGTCGTAATCCAAGGCTCGGTGGACTTACTACAACCGGTGTGCCTCAGTCAAAATCACGTTGTATCCGATAGACTTCTCTTACCAAGGGGTGACACAGATAGTGTACTCTGAATCGCGGTTCGCGACTTCCCAATAACAGAGCAAATAACTACGTTCTATTAGTTGAAAAAGCGATTGAGTTCAAAGCATAATCGGAAATCATTTTGACAACATACACAAACCATAATATAGTTTCAGTATTATAACTGATTACGTCATAACATACACTAAAGATAACTACTCGCTAATAATGGCAACAATATCACAAAGCATAATAATGGAAGACATTATATAAAGACAAGGGGATAGAAGAACCAGTAGATTAAACGAGTTCTGAATACAAAAGTGACAACTTCAAGACTCCAGACCGCTCCTAATACAATCTTCGGCGTTCTTCTCCGGGAACTAGATTTCCCGCACGGAGTCGAAGACCTTGAAAGTATGACTAATATTGCACAATAGAGAGAAAGAAGTGAACTGAAGTGTGTGTTGAAAATGAATGACAAATGTCCTTTAAATAAACCTAAGTTTTCCCTGCAAACGGCTAGCAGGCCGTTTGCAGGGGCCGTTTGGCAGACCAAGCCGTTTGCTTGGGCCGTTTACTTGGGCCATTTGGCAGGCTGTTTCTGAGCTAGGCAGGCCGTTTGGCAGGCCGTTTGGCTTGCCTGGTTCCCTGGATCGTAACTTCATTTCTTGTCTTTCACCGTTTTTGCTCTAGAATCTTCGTTTTAGTCCGATTCTCTTGATTCTTTTTGCACCGTCTTCGTAATTAATTCTTCTTCAATTCTAACCGACGAAGTGGGTATTTTGCCGATAAAGTTCGAATCTTTTTTGTTTTTGGGCCTTAATACCGGGGTAAAAACGTGACTTTTTAGCCGATATCAGTGCCACCACTCCTCCTACCCAAACCGAATCCTGGTCATGCCTCGATGCTATCGTTACTCAGTAGATCTATAGCACCGTGTCTACTAAACTTCTTCTCACCATCATGAAATCTGACCTAATAGCACAACACACATGAGATCGGGTAAAAAGCATATTTCAAGATAATGAACAATCTAGGGCGATTCATCTCCATCATCAATTCTCCACTGTTCGACTAGAAAAATTCCCAAACATGTCATCTTATTGTCAAGAATTGAAGAACCTCGTCGATCAAGCGTAGGAGGTGATATTAAAGATCAGAATATGGTCTTACAGTTAATTGCTGACTTGAGTGATGGTTATCGCACCATTGATATTATGAATACTCATACGAAACCCACCGCATCAATTTCTAACAAATCCAATTTACCCATCTTTTTTATTCCCTTCATTGTACCAATATGGGCCTTCTACAGACCCAATAATCCAACACACTCGACAAGTCCACCTTCAAGCAGCCCATCCTCCCCAAATACCACTATTGGGCCACCCAACTCCTCTGGTCCACCTACGATACCACAAACTATCTCTGATCCACCACCAAACGATCGACCATCAGCCCCCTCTCAAACTGATTCTCATACCACTACTGCTCCTCCTTCACGCACAATCATAACTCGTTCCATGAACGGCACATTTAAGCTGAAAGTTCCCTTTAATCTTTCTGTTTCATCAACCCTCTCCCCTATCCCTTCCAATCCCAAACTTGCTCTTGCCGATATAAATTGGCGTTGTGCCATAACTGATGAATACCAAGCTTTGATGGCTAATAAGACGTGGGAACTAGTCCTTCGTCAACCTAATATGCATATTATTTGATCTATGTGGATTTTTCTTCATAAGACGAGATCGGATGGTACTTTTGAGCGATACAAAGCTCGTCTTGTAGGTGATGGGTGTGTACAACATGTTGGTATCGATTGTCATGAGACTTATAGCCCGGTGGTTAAACCGGCTACTATACGTACCGTTCTTACCTTAGCCGTTTCTAAATCTTGGCCTATCCACCAATGAGATGTCAAGAATGCTTTTTTACATGACACGTTGAATGAAACTGTTTACATGCATCAACCGATGGGATTTAAGGATTTGTCTCAACCTAATCATGTATGTTTACTCAAACGATCTTTATATGTTTTGAAACAGGCTTCCCGTTCATGGTACCTACGTTTCACGGATTTTGTTTATAATCTTGGTTTTTTTCATAGCAAATGTGACCACTCCCTGCTTTTCTACAACAACGGTCCGAATGTTGCGTACTTGTTACTTTACGTAGATGATATTATTTTGGTGACCTCTTCATATGCTCTTCGTGATGTTCTTATGTCCAAACTTGCTCATGAGTTTGCTATGAAGGATTTAGGTCCACTTAGTGCCTTTCTTGGTAAATTCGTGTCACGCACTTCTGATGGTTTGTTTTTAAACCAATCGGATTATGCCAATGATATAATTCAACGAGCGGGCATGGTCTCATGTAACCCGGCTGCAACACATGTTGACACCCATGGTAAGCAAAGTAAGTCCGAAGGTAGTCTCTATCCCGATCCTACCTTTTATAGAAGTCTTACGGGTGCGCTTCAATACCTTACGTTTACCAGATCAGATATAGCATATGCAGTTCAGCAAGTTTGTCTACACATGCATGCTCCTCGTGACTCTCACATGCTTGCACTAAAACGTAACATTTGCTATGTTCAAGGAACTATCTCACTTGGGCTGCATATTTCGAAGTCTAACTCGACTAAGATTATATCATACACTGACGCAGACTGGGCTGGCTTCCCCGATACACGACGTTCAACATCGGGCTATTGCGTATATTTGGGTGACAACTTGATATCTTGGTCCTGCCCACTGTTTCTCGTTCAAGTGCAGAAGCTGAATACCGGGGGTAGCTAATGTGGTCGCTGAATCTTGCTAGCTACGCAATCTATTATTCTAGCTTTCATGTCCTATCCACACGCCTACACTTGTGTTCTGTGACAATGTTAGTGCAATATACTTATCAGGTAACCCGGTTCAACACCAACGCACAAAGCACATTCTTCACGTGAACATTGTTCGATATTCATTTTGTCCGTGAAAAGGTCTCTAAGGGTCAAGTACGCATTCTTCACGTCCCTACTACTTTCCAGATCGCTGATATTTTTACTAAGGGTCTTCCTCGTGTTCTCTTTGAAGACTTCCGTTCCAGTTTGTGCATTCGGAAACCGAACGCTTCAACTGCGGGGGAGTAATAGAGTCAAACCACGGCATATTTTGTTATATAATCAGATAGCTTATTATTGGAAAATAGATTTGAATGTATCTCATATTATCTACTCTCAAAATATAGGGATATTAGCTAGGAATAGATAACCATACTCTGTATATATATTGAGGCATTTTGGCCTATGGAATACACAAAAAATACACATCAATATATTTGATATCTTTTATAAAGTAAATCTTGAGACAATGTTTCAATTGTGAGAGAACACGACTACTCATAATGAGTTAAATAAAATTTTCTTTATGAAAAGCAAGCTAAAATAGAATATGAGATGATTTTAATTTCATTGAAGGCGACAATCTGTCACAACTGAAGAAACTTTGGATGAATAATGATCATTTGATTAGTCATTGTACGTGGTCGATGGATGTTTTGAACAAATAACGTGCTAGTAGTCTACATTAAATTAAAACCACCACAAAAAAAATGAAAATAAGATGATATTGTTTTTGTGGTATATGCGTAACCTAAAAGTACGATTGCAAGTTTGTTACTGTCAATATGTCATATAATATACTTTATTAACGGGTAGCTAATTAGATGACACATATTAATTTTATGCTAGTGGTTATCTTTGTATGTAAAGTCTGAAGATAACAATATACTCCGTATTCAATTGACTTAACGTGAAACTACGTGTTGATTTGATGCTGTTATTAATTGTTAAGCAAGCACTCAGAAATTTAGAAAGTTACCAACCACCTACAACTTCTAGACCATATTTGTCTATGACGAAGATTTAAACTCGCAGTGCGAGATGGTGGGGTTGAGTATTAAAGTGGAGACGAGTTTTAATAAACTCTGATAAATTGAACACAAAAAAGAAAGAGAAAAAGTTGTGTAAAGAAATGAAAGATTTCGAACACAAAAAAAGAGAGAAAAAAAGTTGTGTAAAGAATTGAAATTTTTCGAATAAAAAAAGAAAAAAGAATAAAAGTGTAAAATTTATAAAAAAAAATGGATAAACTAAACTTTTGATGAACACTTATGATTGTTATGGTTATATAATATATCAATACCCTTGTAAACAGTAACTATTTCAGTTGTTCACAATTATCATTGACGATACATACTTTCGGCTAGCGGCTACATATACCAGTACATGGTCAATACTCATAAAAGAGTAGATTGTCAATTGCATGTTTTTCCTCTGGACAACGTCTGCGCAGACCTAGATCACAATGCAGAGATCGTGGGGTCGCTAAGTCAATCTCCGAAGGCAAACTGTGAATTGGTTCGTTGAGCGTCTGTTGCTATGTCTTTGAGTCCTAGAGTGAGAATGTACTGTGTGAGAGAAAGTCCAAGTGTTTGAAAAGTGATGGTCCAGATGTCCTATTTATAGGCGCATGGGGTCTCCGGATTGTTCGGAGACACGTGTTGCGTTATCATTGTTTGATATATGTGAAAAGTGTGTAACGAACTTTGAGCTTTATGGTGATGTGACATGCACGCTACTCACGTGCTTTAGACTTAGATATTCAGGGCTTATGCATTTGTAGCGGCCTATAGATCTTACGCTAAATGTTGGACGGCCTAATATGTCTTTGATTAATGATTCTCACCGAAGTGCGTTGAACGTATAATAATGAACATGCCTATAGTTTCTAAGTATGTCTTCCGTCTCTAAGTTCTATTTTGTCTTCCTTGATGCGTGTAGATCATAGAATACACATTAAATTTCCTAGTTTGATGGTTGCATTTTGTTTAAATACAATCATTAAACTATAAAATCTGACGCCTTTTTCGTTATTGGGAACTTGATACCTTTTTTGTTGCCTTTTTGAAGATGTGAAGAGATGATAGGAGATGCATTTGATGTTTTTGACTGCTGATTTGACATGTTGTAACATACCTTTTTTTTTACCTTTTAAACTTTTGAAAATGTTTCTAAAAATTTCTTTTAATCTTAGCCCTTATATGTGTCTTGATCTGGAGCCTTCCTTTTATTTTAACCGACTCTATAAATAACCCTTTAATCCCTACTAAATCACTTTTTACAGATCTCATTTTTTACGTTCACGCTTTCTTCATCTTCCAGAATTTTTCTGTTCTCTCCGAAGCTTTGCTAGTTTCGTTACGCTTAAGGTTAGTATTCTTCGTACTTCTTCATCTACGATTTTTAATATTATCTTCCGTGGCCGATCTAGAGAATATGTTGTGAACCAGAAGGATGTAGCTACGATTATGTCAAATATGACGTAGGATAGTTTAGATAGTTTGTGTAATAAGTTTAGACATCTTAATAAATATCATCCAATTTTTCGTTCGCCCTTTGATAGGGCAAATTACCCTCCAGAAGATATAATCACTCTATATCAACTTCAACTTACTACAGAAAATCATCGCGTTCCCATTTGCCCCCTTTTTTTAGATGTTTTTGATAGTGTATCCTCCCGTCAAGACACACGAAGCTACGCTAACGAAGGTATCACGCCTAACGATGATAGATGACATAAGGTTGGATCACAAGAACGCATATGTCAAATACAAACTAAAGGCGGGATATCCTTAAAATCAAATAATAGCGCTCAAAGGACAGAAGAAGAATGCCACCAAATAAGAATCCCAATATTCAGAGTTGGTACAAATCCACTTCCGTCATATGAAGCAATCGTAACGAAGGAATGTATTGACAAAGGGATCACGGTTACCAATGGACAAGGACCTCTCCTAAAGTCACGAGATCACCTAGACTGAAGGAGAGAAGTTAACGGGTTGACCAAACTCGTTACCACTAACATCCAAATGACAAAAGAGGAATGCTGCAGGCTAACTTTCTTGGGCCAGCAGAGATTACAGTCAGCCGAAGGGAAAGTCCCCTTTGTCTCATCAGAGATTGCCTCGAAGACTGAATCTACCTAGAAAACTGGTAACAAGGCTATTACCTAACTCTATATAAAGGGAACATGATCCCTGGACAAGGCATTCACACTCAGTCATAATCACTCGTACATAAACACTCTCAATGAGTTACCTCCGTATCTTGGTGGCGTAAAGTACGATACCTTCGGGGAATCGCCTACAAGCATACATCCACCATCATATCACCCCATATCATCCATTTAGTGATCAGATTCCAACTTCCTTGTTCAGCTAACAAGGTGTGCCAAGAATTGTACAAACAATTGGCGCCATCTGTGGGACACCACTTCAATACTTACTTTGTTTGAAAAACGGAAGATCATGGAAGAATCTGATCATCCACCGCCCGGTTTCTCTCTACCATCTGAGGTAGATCGACCTGAGACCGGAACACGGACACCTATCACTCCTGCTATGCCAATAACTACAAACCGGAATGATTCCGAACCACCACCACTAATCGACAAAACCTTCATACTCAACAACTATGATAACATACGCGCTGTTATCAAAAAGTTGCGAGAAGAAGGGCAGTTACACAGTCAGCGAACACTGACGTATGACAGCGATGATGTCGACGAAGAAATAGAAATGGAGGCCAGGCCAGCAAGAAGTCTCCCTCTTACCAGCTAGCCTCAGATCTTACAACCGGCAGTCCCTCCGAGTATCACTCTCCAGCCGATACCTTCACAGCCGGCTCATTCAATGACCACCACCAGTGTCCCTCTGAGCCACTCAGGAGGACCAATTACGCAGCAGTATACCTTCGGGAGCCCATTTCCTGTTGCTCCATAGAACATACCTAACGCCAGCACTATCTTACCAACCGCGGGAATCATTCCCCTGGTAACTCAGCCGAGCGCTTCGTTGCCCCCAGGGTCACAATTATGGAACGGAAGTAATCTGTGGGTCAATTTGCCTTTCCAAGGTACATACATTGGAGGTACCTCCGCAGCGAACAACCTCCACCACGGAGCTAGCGGAAATGCTGGTGGATATTTACACCAACCTTGGAAGAGTCAGAAAACTCCTGTCGTATCTTCAATACAAAACCACCCGCTACCCATCGGGATGAAGATACCATCCCACCTGGGGTATTACGAAGGAAAACACGACCCCGATGATTTTATAAATATCTTCGAAGGTGCGGCTCGAATGTCAAGATGGGATACAGCTGTGGCTTCTCACGCGTTCTCATACGTGCTCAAAAGTGATGCAAGGATCTGGTTCGACTCTTTAGCAAGAGATTCCGTCTCCAGCTTTGAGGACCTTAAACGACTTTTTTGGTCGAAGTTTAGCCAGCAAAAGAAACACAAGAAGAATCACGTCGCTGCCCACAGTATCAAGCAAAAAGATGGCGAAGCTTCGAGGGCTTTTCTCGTTCGATATACGGACGAAATCCAGCAGATTCCAGGACTCCCCGAGTCACAAAGGATCTCGGGACTCTTATACGGTTGCAGGACCCGAGCATTGGGGGAACATCTCAGTCGGGATCTCCCTGACACTTACGAAGCATTGCTAGAAAAATCATACGTTTGGCTTGACGCGAAAGACACTGCGAATAGCTTCGTGTACGAAGAAACTCAAGGCTTCAAGCGAAAAGAAAAACCAAGTCACCGTGAAGAGAAGTCCGGAAGAAGAAATGAGCGAAATAGTTTCTCCCCTTATAGAAGGGAAAACACCCCTGGTATCCTCGGAACGCTGGTAAAGTCACCTAAAGAAATCCTAGCTACCGAAAAGGCCGCCCAAGCCTTCAAAACTCCACCAAAGCTAAATAGCAAAGGAAAAATGAGAGACACGATTAAATTTTGTGAGTTTCATAATGACTTCGGCCATGAAACGGACGACTGCATACAGTTAAGGCAAGCTATCGAAGAGGCAGTCAGATCTGGGAAATTAAGACATTTAGTAAAGGGCATACGCAACCCGAAGGTACTGAAGCAAGAGCCCAGAACCGAAGAAAAGAAACCGAATATGGACAACGCCATACTTACGGTCTCAGAATGCTTCGCAGTTAAGAAGCCAAGAACCTACACGAGGGAAAGAAAGAGCGGAGTAATAGATTGGGAAGAGATCTCTTTCCCAGCACTTGACACGATCACTCCCTTCGACAATGTAGTGACCCGAACTTTTCCATGTTTATATATATTAATTAAGATTGATATTTACATGATTAAACGTTTCCAACATGTTAAGCAATCAAACTTGTTAAGACTTGATTAATTGAAATAGGTTTCATATAGACAATTGACCACCCAAGTTGACCGGTGATTCACGAACGTTAAAACTTGTAAAAACTATATGATGACATATATATGGTTATATATATAGTTAACATGATATTATGATAAGTAAACATATCATTAAGTATATTAACAATGAACTACATATGTAAAAACAAGACTACTAACTTAATGATTTTGAAACGAGACATATATGTAACGATTATCGTTGTAACGACATTTAATGTATATATATTATATTAAGAGATATTCGTACATCATAATATCATGATAATATAATAATTTAAAATCTCTTTTGATATTATAAACATTGGGTTAACAACATTTAACAAGATCGTTAACCTAAAGGTTTCAAAACAACATTTACATGTAACGACTAACGATGACTTAACGACTCAGTTAAAATGTATATACATGTAGTGTTTTAATATGTATTCATACACTTTTGAAAGACTTCAAGACACTTATCAAAATACTTCTACTTAACAAAAATGCTTACAATTACATCCTCGTTCAGTTTCATCAACAATTCTACTCGTATGCACCCGTATTCGTACTCGTACAATACACAGCTTTTAGATATATGTACTATTGGTATATACACTCCAATTATCAGCTCTTAGTAGCCCATGTGAGTCACCTAACACATTTGGGAACCATCATTTGGCAACTAGCATGAAATATCTCATAAAATTACAAAAATATGAGTAATCATTCATGACTTATTTACATGAAAACAAAATTACATATCCTTTATATCTAATCCATACACCAACGACTAAAAACACCTACAAACACTTTCATTCTTCAATTTTCTTCATCTAATTGATCTCTCTCAAGTTCTATCTTCAAGTTCTAAGTGTTCTTCATAAATTCCAAAAGTTCTAGTTTCATAAAATCAAGAATACTTTCAAGTTTGCTAGCTCACTTCCAATCTTGTAAGGTGATCATCCAACCTCAAGAAATCTTTGTTTCTTACAGTAGGTTATCATTCTAATACAAGGTAATAATCATATTCAAACTTTGGTTCAATTTCTATAACTATAACAATCTTATTTCAAGTGATGATCTTACTTGAACTTGTTTTCGTGTCATGATTCTGCTTCAAGAACTTCGAGCCATCCAAGGATCCATTGAAGCTAGATCCATTTTTCTCTTTTCCAGTAGGTTTATCCAAGGAACTTAAGGTAGTAATGATGTTCATAACATCATTCGATTCATATATATAAAACTATCTTATTCGAAGGTTTAAACTTGTAATCACTAGAACATAGTTTAGTTAATTCTAAACTTGTTCGCAAACAAAAGTTAATCCTTCTAACTTGACTTTTAAAATCAACTAAACGCATGTTCTATATCTATATGATATGCTAACTTAATGATTTAAAACCTGGAAACACGAAAAACACCGTAAAACCGGATTTACGCCGTCGTAGTAACACCGCGGGCTGTTTTGGGTTAGTTAATTAAAAACTATGATAAACTTTGATTTAAAAGTTGTTATTCTGAGAAAATGATTTTTATTATGAACATGAAACTATATCCAAAAATTATGGTTAAACTCAAAGTGGAAGTATGTTTTTCTAAAATGGTCATCTAGACGTCGTTCTTTCGACTGAAATGACTACCTTTAGAAAAACGACTTGTAACTTATTTTTCCGACTATAAACCTATACTTTTTCTGTTTAGATTCATAAAATAGAGTTCAATATGAAACCATAGCAATTTTATTCACTCAAAACGGATTTAAAATGAAGAAGTTATGGGTAAAACAAGATTGGATAATTTTTCTCATTTTAGCTACGTGAAAATTGGTAACAAATCTATTCCAACCATAACTTAATCAACTTGTATTGTATATTATGTAATCTTGAGATACCATAGACACGTATACAATGTTTCGACCTATCATGTCGACACATCTATATATATTTCGGAACAACCATAGACACTCTATATGTGAATGTTGGAGTTAGCTATACAGGGTTGAGGTTGATTCCAAAATATGTATAGTTTGAGTTGTGATCAATACTGAGATACGTATACACTGGGCCGTGGATTGATTCAAGATAATATTTATCGATTTATTTCTGTATATCTAACTGTGGACAATTAGTTGTAGGTTACTAACGAGGACAGCTGACTTAATAAACTTAAAACATCAAAATATATTAAAAGTGTTGTAAATATATTTTGAACATACTTTGATATATATGTATATATTGTTATAGGTTCGTGAATCAACCAGTGGCCAAGTCTTACTTCCCGACGAAGTAAAAATCTGTGAAAGTGAGTTATAGTCCCACTTTTAAAATCTAATATTTTTGGGATGAGAATACATGCAGGTTTTATAAATGATTTACAAAATAGACACAAGTACGTGAAACTACATTCTATGGTTGAATTATCGAAATCGAATATGCCCCTTTTTATTAAGTCTGGTAATCTAAGAATTAGGGAACAGACACCCTAATTGACGCGAATCCTAAAGATAGATCTATCGGGCCCAACAAGCCCCATCCAAAGTACCGGATGCTTTAGTACTTCGAAATTTATATCATATCCGAAGGGTGTCCCGGAATGATGGGGATATTCTTATATATGCATCTTGTTAATGTCGGTTACCAGGTGTTCACCATATGAATGATTTTTATCTCTATGTATGGGATGTGTATTGAAATATGAAATCTTGTGGTCTATTATTATGATTTGATATATATAGATTAAACCTATAACTCACCAACATTTTTGTTGACGTTTTAAGCATGTTTATTCTCAGGTGATTATTAAGAGCTCCCGCTGTCGCATACTTAAATAAGGACGAGATTTGGAGTCCATGCTTGTATGATATTGTGTAAAAACTGCATTCAAGAAACTTATTTTGTTGTAACATATTTGTATTGTAAACCATTATGTAATGGTCGTGTGTAAACAGGATATTTTAGATTATCATTATTTGATAATCTACGTAAAGCTTTTTAAAACCTTTATCTATGAAATAAAGGTTATGGTTTGTTTTAAAAATGAATGCAGTCTTTGAAAAACGTCTCATATAGAGGTAAAAACCTCGCAACGAAATCAATTAATATGGAACGTTTTTAATCAATAAGAACGGGACATTTCAGTTGGTATCCGAGCGTTGGTCTTAGAGAACCAGAATTTTGCATTAGTGTATCTTATCGAGTTTGTTAGGATGCATTAGTGAGTCTAGACTTCGACCGTGTTTACTTGAAAAATGATTGCTTAATAAATTTTGTTGGAAACTATATATTTTTAACATGTGAATATTATGTGATATATTAATCTCTTAACGCGTTTGATATTATGTGATAGATGTCTACCTCTAGAACAAGTCCCATTGACTCGCCTAATAATAATGAAGAGTCAAATGTATATTGGAATGATTCGTGGACTGATTCACAAGTTCCCGAAGAGGAACCGGAAGAAGAGTCAGAACCGAAAGAAGAATCGGAACCGGAAGAAGAATCGGAACCGGATGAAGAAATAGAACCGGTGGGGGAAATAATAAAACGGTTAAGTAAAAGAAAATCCTCAACCAACCGACCAAAGTTAATTATGGTCAATGGTGTTTCCGCCAAGGAAGCAAAATATTGGGAGGATTACCAATTCTCCGATGAATCGGATTCCGACGAGAATTCCGATGATGTTATAGAAATTACTCCAACTGAATTTAAAAAGGCAAAAGAAAATAATAAGGGAAAGGGCATAAAAATAGAGAAATCTAATTCCAACCCCGATGAACTTTATATGTATCGTCAACCCCCGAAGTCCTTAAGTTGTAACAATGACCCGGGAACCTCTAAACCACCAGGTTTTTCTAAACCAATGTGGATAACGACGGCTCGTATTAGGGGAACATCATATATCCCTAGAAACTTGGCAAAACGAACCAAAACCGAAGAAGAAGAAACAAGCGAGTCGGAATAAGATAGTTGTATTCGTGTGGTGTAATATAAGTAATATAGTGTGCTTATGCTTTATGATATATGTAAAAATTGCTTGTATTAATAAGTATTTTTTTTTATGAATCTAACTCTTGTCTATTTTACAGTATAAAAACACAAAATGGATAGACAACCCAATATTTTTAGAGACCTACCCGGAGACATGATTGATGAAATCTTGTCTAGAGTCGGTCAGAATTCTTCGGCACAACTATTTAAGGCGAGATCAGTTTGTAAGACATTCGAAGAACGTTCCAAGAATGCCTTGGTTTATAAAAGGCTTTCGTTCGAAAGATGGGGGATATCACATTGGGAAATCCATAAGTTATGATGTGTTTACTTTGACGCATATATTGCGGGGAACCCAAATGCTATTTTACGCAATGGGTTAAGAAATTATTTTGACTCAATATATCCGAATATTGGAGTTCGTGATTTAGAAAAAGCGGCTAACATGCAACATAAAGAAGCATGTTATGCTTACGGATTAGTAATGTTCGCTTCTCACCAAAGTGAGAACAAGAACATCGGGCTACAACTATTAAACAAAACGTTCCCACAAGTGACGGAGTCGGTAATTGGGGTAAGAAATGAGGTTTTTAGATTGTTACGGGACTGTTGGACATTACGTAACCCTCGTCCCTTTGACGACGTTACAACACGCTGTCTTATCAACGGCCATAACGGTTATGTTCCACAAGACCAAGGATGGGAAGTAATCCTAGTAAAACCAGAATGCATGACTTATTTCTGGACGTATGAATTACGTGTCTTTATTGCCTTTGCTGAACGACTTGTGTACTAGCTAGAATTATCTTCACAACCATCTTGTATCAAATTTATTGTGTGCTATATTTCATGCTATATGTAAAATAAGCGGTATTGTAAGTTTGTAAAATATTGTGTAAAAGTTTGAACGCGAAATATTATTATAATCAGTTTTTCATATAGAATTGTAGTAGTTGAATTGTATATTTGCTACTAAGTATGAACTTAACGGGTAGGTACTACCCGAATTTAAACTTATAAAACGCTAATATGAAGAAAAAGCTTTTATAAATGAGTTCATATTATGCTACGAAATACTATTAACTACTCTTAATATTATGTATGATTAACTTGTTCCATTTGACTATTTCGAAGGAAATGGCACCGACTACTCGACACACCGTGAATATGAATGAAGAGGAATTCTGTACTTTTCTAGCTTCAAACATAGCCGCAGTACAAGCTGCGCTACATACCAACAATAACCTTGGATCTAGCAGTAAAGGAAATCGTGTAGGATGCACCTACAAAGAATTCACTGCCTGCAAACCTTTGGAATTTGATGGAACCGAAGGACCGATCGGATTGAAACGGTGGACCGAGAAGGTCGAATCGGTGTTTGCCATAAGTAAGTGTACTGAAGAGGACAAAGTGAAGTACGCTACGCATACCTTCACAGGTTCTGCGTTAACATGGTGGAATACCTATCTAGAGCAAGTGGGACAAGACGATGCGTACGCACTACCGTGGTCAGTATTCAAGCATTTGATGAACGAGAAGTACCGCCCCAGAACCGAGGTCAATAAGCTCAAGACAGAACTTAGAGGGTTACGAACCCAAGGATTTGATATTACCACGTACGAAAGACGATTCACAGAATTGTGCCTATTGTGTCCGGGAGCATTCGAAGATGAGGAAGAGAAGATCGACGCGTTTGTGAAAGGATTACCGGAAAGAATCCAAGAAGATATAAGTTCACACGAGCCCGCCTCCATACAACAGGCATGTAGAATGGCTCACAAACTAGTGAACCAGATTGAAGAAAGAATTAAAGAACAGACTGCTGAAGAGGCCAATGTGAAGCAAGTCAAAAGAAAGTGGGAGGAAAACGGTGATAAGAATCACCAATACAACAACAACAGCAATTACAACAATAATCGCAACAATTATCCCAACAATCGCAACATCAATCGCAACTACAACAAACGGCCCAACAACAACAACAACAACAACAACAACAACAACAACAACTACAACAATCATCCCAATAACAATAATAACCGCAACAACAACAACAATCAGAAGCAGCTATGCCAAAGGTGTGAAAAGTATCACTCGGGGTTCTGCACCAAATTTTGCAACAAGTGTAAAAGAAATGGTCATAGCGCGGCGAAGTGTGAGGTCTACGGACCAGGGGTTAATAGAACGAAAGGAACAAATGGTGTCGGAACGAGTAATGGCGGAGCAAGTAGTGTCGGAGCAAGTTATGCCAATGTAGTTTGTTATAAATGTGGAAAACCGGGCCACATTATTAGAAATTGTCCGAACCAGGAGAACACGAATGGACAAGGCCGCGGAAGAGTTATCAATATTAATGCGGCAGAGGCACAGGAAGACCCGGAGCTTGTTACGGGTACGTTTCTTATTGACAATAAATCTGCTTACGTTTTATTTGATTCGGGTGCGGATAGAAGCTATATGAGTAGAGATTTTTGTGCTAAATTAAGTTGTCCATTGACGCCTTTGGATAGTAAATTTTTACTCGAATTAGCAAATGGTAAATTAATTTCAGCAGATAATATATGTCGGAATCGAGAAATTAAACTGGTTAGCGAAACATTTAAGATTGATTTGATACCGGTAGAGTTAGGGAGTTTTGATGTGATAATCGGTATGGACTGGTTGAAAGAAGTGAAAGCAGAGATCGTTTGTTACAAAAATGCAATTCGCATTATACGAGAAAAAGGAAAACCCTTAATGGTGTACGGAGAAAAGGGCAACACGAAGCTACATCTTATTAGTAATTTGAAGGCACAAAAATTAATAAGAAAAGGTTGCTATGCTGTTCTAGCACACATCGAGAAAGTACAAACTGAAGAAAAGAGCATCAATGATGTTCCCGTCGCAAAAGAATTTCCCGATGTATTTTCGAAAGAATTACCGGGATTACCCCCACATCGATCCGTTGAATTTCAAATAGATCTTGTACCAGGAGCTGCACCAATAGCTCGTGCTCCTTACAGACTCGCACCCAGCGAGATGAAAGAACTGCAAAGCTAATTACAAGAACTTTTAGAGCGTGGTTTCATTCGACCAAGCACATCACCGTGGGGAGCTCCTGTTTTGTTTGTCAAGAAGAAAGATGGTACATTCAGGTTGTGTATCGACTACCGAGAGTTGAACAAACTTACCATCAAGAACCGCTACCCACTACCGAGAATCGACGACTTATTTGATCAACTACAAGGCTCGTCTGTTTATTCAAAGATTGACTTACGTTCCGGGTATCATCAAATGCGGGTGAAAGAAGATGATATTCCAAAGACTGCTTTCAGAACACGTTACGGTCATTACGAGTTTATGGTCATGCCGTTTGGTTTAACTAATGCACCGGCTGTGTTCATGGACCTTATGAACCGAGTGTGTGGACCATACCTTGACAAGTTTGTCATTGTTTTCATTGATGACATACTTATTTACTCAAAGAATGACCAAGAACACGGTGAACATTTGAGAAAGGTGTTAGAAGTATTGAGGAAGGAAGAATTGTACGCTAAGTTTTCAAAGTGTGCATTTTGGTTGGAAGAAGTTCAATTCCTCGGTCACATAGTGAACAAAGAAGGTATTAAGGTGGATCCGGCAAAGATAGAAACTGTTGAAAAGTGGGAAACCCCGAAAACTCCAAAACACATACGCCAGTTTTTAGGACTAGCTGGTTACTACAGAAGGTTCATCCAAGACTTTTCCAGAATAGCAAAACCCTTGACTGCATTAACGCATAAAGGGAAGAAATTTGAATGGAATGATGAACAAGAGAAAGCGTTTCAGTTATTGAAGAAAAAGCTAACTACGGCACCTATATTGTCATTGTCTGAAGGGAATGATGATTTTGCGATTTATTGTGATGCATCAAAGTAAGGTCTCGGTTGTGTATTAATGCAACGAACGAAGGTGATTGCTTATGCGTCTAGACAATTGAAGATTCACGAACAAAATTATACGACGCATGATTTGGAATTAGGCGCGGTTGTTTTTGCATTAAAGACTTGGAGGCACTACTTATATGGGGTCAAAAGTATTATATATACCGACCATAAAAGTCTTCAACACATATTTAATCAGAAACAACTGAATATGAGGCAGCGTAGGTGGATTGAATTGTTGAATGATTACGACTTTGAGATTCGTTACCACCCGGGGAAGGCAAATGTGGTAGCCGATGCCTTGAGCAGGAAGGACAGAGAACCCATTCGAGTAAAATCTATGAATATAATGATTCATAATAACATTACTACTCAAATAAAGGAGGCACAACAAGGAGTTTTAAAAGAGGGAAATTTAAAGGATGAAATTCCGAAAGGATCGGAGAAGCATCTTAATATTCGGGAAGACGGAACCCGGTATAGGGCTGAAAGGATTTGGGTACCAAAATTTGGAGATATGAGAGAAATGCTACTTAGAGAAGCTCATAAAACCAGATACTCAATACATCCTGGAACGGGGAAGATGTACAAGGATCTCAAGAAACATTTTTGGTTGCCGGGAATGAACGCCGATGTTGCTAAATATGTAGGAGAATGTTTGACGTGTTCTAAGGTCAAAGCTGAGCATCAGAAACCATCAGGTCTACTTCAACAACCCGAAATCCCGGAATGGAAATGGGAAAACATTACCATGGATTTCATCACTAAATTGCCAAGGACTGCAAGTGGTTTTGATACTATTTGGGTAATAGTTGATCGTCTCACCAAATCAGCACACTTCCTGCCAATAAGAGAAGATGACAAGATGGAGAAGTTAGCACGACTGTATTTGAAGGAAGTCGTCTCCAGACATGGAATACCAATCTCTATTATCTCTGATAGGGATGGCAGATTTATTTCAAGATTCTGGCAGACATTACAGCAAGCATTAGGAACTCGTCTAGACATGAGTACTGCCTATCATCCACAAACTGATGGACAGAGCGAAAGGACGATACAAACGCTTGAAGACATGCTACGAGCGTGTGTTATTGATTTCGGAAACAGTTGGGATCGACATCTACCGTTAGCAGAATTTTCCTACAACAACAGCTACCATTCAAGCATTGAGATGGCACCGTTTGAAGCACTTTATGGTAGAAAGTGCAGGTCTCCAATTTGTTGGAGTGAAGTGGGGGATAGACAGATTACGGGTCCGGAGATTATACAAGAAACTACCGAGAAGATCATCCAAATTCAACAACGGTTGAAAACCGCCCAAAGTCGACAAAAGAGCTACGCTGACATTAAAAGAAAAGATATAGAATTTGAAATTGGAGAGATGGTCATGCTTAAAGTTGCACCTTGGAAAGGCGTTGTTCGATTTGGTAAACGAGGGAAATTAAATCCAAGGTATATTGGACCATTCAAGATTATTGATCGTGTCGGACCAGTAGCTTACCGACTTGAGTTACCTCAACAACTCACGGATGTACATAACACTTTCTACGTCTCGAATTTGAAGAAATGTTTTGCTAAAGAAGATCTCACTATTCCGTTAGATGAAATCCAAATCAACGAAAAACTTCAATTCATCGAAGAACCCGTCGAAATAATGGATCGTGAGGTTAAAAGACTTAAACAAAACAAGATACCAATTGTTAAGGTTCGATGGAATGCTCGTAGAGGACCCGAGTTCACCTGGGAGCGTGAAGATCAGATGAAGAAGAAATACCCGCATCTATTTCCAGAAGATTCGTTAACACCTTCAACAACTTAAAATTTCGGGACGAAATTTATTTAACGGGTAGGTACTGTAGTGACCCGAACTTTTTCCATGTTTATATATATTAATTGAGATTGATATTTACATGATTAAATGTTTCCAACATGTTAAGCAATCAAACTTGTTAAGACTTGATTAATTGAAATAAGTTTCATATAGACAATTGACCACCCAAGTTGACCGGTGATTCACGAACGTTAAAACTTGTAAAAACTATATGATGACATATATATGGTTATATATATAGTTAACATGATATTATGATAAGTAAACATATCATTAAGTATGTTAACAATGAACTACATATGTAAAAACAAGACTACTAACTTAATGATTTTGAAACGAGACATATATGTAACGATTATCGGTGTAACGACATTTAATGTATATATATCATATTAAGAGATATTAGTACATCATAATATCATGATAATATAATAATTTAAAATCTTTTTTGATATTATAAACATTGGGTTAACAACATTTAACAAGATCGTTAACCTAAAGGTTTCAAAACAACATTTACATGTAACGACTAACGATGACTTAATGACTCAGTTAAAATGTATATACATGTAGTGTTTTAATATGTATTCATACACTTTTGAAAGACTTAAAGACACTTATCAAAATACTTCTAATTAACAAAAATGCTTACAATTACATCCTCGTTCAGTTTCATCAACAATTCTACTCGTATGCACCCGTATTCGTACTCGTACAATACACAGCTTTTAGATGTATGTACTATTGGTATATACACTCCAATGATCAGCTCTTAGTAGCCCATTTGAGTCACCTAACACATGTGTGAACCATCATTTGGCAACTAGCATGAAATATCTCATAAAATTACAAAAATATGAGTAATCATTCATGACTTATTTACATGAAAACAAAATTACATATCCTTTATATCTAATCCATACACCAACGACTAAAAACACCTACAAACACTTTAATTCTTCAATTTTCTTCATCTAATTGATCTCTCTCAAGTTCTATCTTCAAGTTCTAAGTGTTCTTCATAAATTCCAAAAGTTCTAGTTTCATAAAATCAAGAATACTTTCAAGTTTGCTAGCTCACTTCCAATCTTGTAAGGTGATCATCCAACCTCAAGAAATCTTTGTTTCTTACAGTAGGTTATCATTCTAATACAAGGTAATAATCATATTCAAACTTTGGTTCAATTTCTATAACTATAACAATCTTATTTCAAGTGATGTTCTTACTTGAACTTGTTTTCGTGTCATGATTCTGCTTCAAGAACTTCGAGCCATCCAAGGATCCATTGAAGCTAGATCCATTTTCTCTTTTCCAGTAGGTTTATCCAAGGAACTTAAGGTAGTAATGATGTTCATAACATCATTCGATTCATATATATAAAACTATCTTATTCGAAGGTTTAAACTTGTAATCACTAGAACATAGTTTAGTTAATTCTAAACTTGTTCGCAAACAAAAGTTAATCCTTCTAACTTGACTTTTAAAATCAACTAAACACATGTTCTATATCTATATGATATGCTAACTTAATGATTTAAAACCTGGAAACACGAAAAACACCGTAAAACCGGATTTACGCCGTCGTAGTAACAC
This sequence comes from Rutidosis leptorrhynchoides, assembly GCF_046630445.1. Lineage (NCBI taxonomy): Eukaryota > Viridiplantae > Streptophyta > Magnoliopsida > Asterales > Asteraceae > Rutidosis > Rutidosis leptorrhynchoides. The sequence goes on from NC_092343.1 coordinate 316,085,166, forward strand.
CGCGGGCTGTTTTGGGTTAGTTAATTAAAAACTATGATAAACTTTGATTTAAAAGTTGTTATTCTGAGAAAATGATTTTTATTATGAACATGAAACTATATCCAAAAATTATGGTTAAACTCAAAGTGGAAGTATGTTTTTCTAAAATGGTCATCTAGACGTCGTTCTTTCGACTGAAATGACTACCTTTAGAAAAACGACTTGTAACTTATTTTTCCGACTATAAACCTATACTTTTTCTGTTTAGATTCATAAAATAGAGTTCAATATGAAACCATAGCAATTTGATTCACTCAAAACGGATTTAAAATGAAGAAGTTATGGGTAAAACAAGATTGGATAATTTTTCTCATTTTAGCTACGTGAAAATTGGTAACAAATCTATTCCAACCATAACTTAATCAAATTGTATTGTATATTATGTAATCTTGAGATACCATAGACACGTATACAATGTTTCGACCTATCATGTCGACACATCTATATATATTTCGGAACAACCATAGACACTCTATATGTGAATGTTGGAGTTAGCTATACAGGGTTGAGGTTGATTCCAAAATATGTATAGTTTGAGTTGTGATCAATACTGAGATACGTATACACTGGGTCGTGGATTGATTCAAGATAATATTTATCAATTTATTTCTGTATATCTAACTGTGGACAACTAGTTGTAGGTTACTAACGAGGACAGCTGACTTAATAAACTTAAAACATAAAAATATATTAAAAGTGTTGTAAATATATTTTGAACATACTTTGATATATATGTATATATTGTTATAGGTTCGTGAATCAACCAGTGGCCAAGTCTTACTTCCCGACGAAGTAAAAATCTGTGAAAGTGAGTTATAGTCCCACTTTTAAAATCTAATATTTTTGGGATGAGAATACATGCAGGTTTTATAAATGATTTACAAAATAGACACAAGTACGTGAAACTACATTCTATGGTTGAATTATCGAAATCGAATATGCCCCTTTTTATTAAGTCTGGTAATCTAAGAATTAGGGAACAGACACCCTAATTGACGCGAATCCTAAAGATAGATCTATCGGGCCCAACAAGCCCCATCCAAAGTACCGGATGCTTTAGTACTTCGAAATTTATATCATATCCGAAGGGTGTCCTGGAATGATGGGGATATTCTTATATATGAATCTTGTTAATGTCGGTTACCAGGTGTTCACCATATGAATGATTTTTATCTCTATGTATGGGATGTGTATTGAAATATGAAATCTTGTGGTCTATTATTATGATTTGATATATATAGGTTAAACCTATAACTCACCAACATTTTTGTTGACGTTTTAAGCATGTTTATTCTCAGGTAATTATTAAGAGCTCCCGCTGTCGCATACTTAAATAAGGACGAGATTTGGAGTCCATGCTTGTATGATATTGTGTAAAAACTGCATTCAAGAAACTTATTTTGTTGTAACATATTTGTATTGTAAACCATTATGTAATGGTCGTGTGTAAACAGGATATTTTAGATTATCATTATTTGATAATCTACGTAAAGCTTTTTAAAACCTTTATCTATGAAATAAAGGTTATGGTTTGTTTTAAAAATGAATGCAGTCTTTGAAAAACGTCTCATATAGAGGTCAAAACCTCGCAACGAAATCAATTAATATGGAACGTTTTTAATCAATAAGAACGGGATATTTCAGACAAACCTGTCACAATCAATGGGAGAATCTTCGAGAGAGAGGTACACCGAGTGTACTTGGATGGTGGCAGCGCATGAGATATCATGTATGAACATTGCTTCGACCAGCTTAGTCCCGCCATTGAGGCTCGCCTGAACCCACCGAGGGTACAGCTAATTGGGTTCTCTGGAGAAAGATGTTGGCCAATCGGAGAGGTTGACCTCGACTTCACCATCGGAGAACCTGTTGGGATTTAACAAGTTACAAAATGCTTAAAACATTTTAAGAATCAAATTTTGCGGAAGCATGTAATTACCAATTTTGGATTTGTTAAACTTTAACCAATTAAAGTTAAATCCCAATTAGGATCAAGTTGTGAAACATACTTACAAACTAGAAGCAAGAAAGGAGTTTATACCTATTCCTAGCTAGTTGATAGATGATGAAGATGATGATGAATGGAGCTCCAAAAGTATGAAACCTCAAGTAGATATACCCCAAACTTTGCACCAACACCTTGTACTTTGGTTAGGATTTGATAACACTTGAATATAGCTTGCAAAAATTAAATTTGTGAACCACCTTTGGCCCCTAAACCCCACGGCATACAGCAGCAGATTGGGAGAGTTTTTTGCAGTTTTTTGTGATGTGTAATTGCATGTATGTATCTCAAAGTGAGTCAAGATGCTCCTGTATGGAAATGGGAAAGTATGACCATGTGTTGGAGTCTTTAGCATGCCTACCTACAACTCCTAGGCCACTCCCTCTTTCTTTATAAAATAATACTTGAACTAATTTATAACCATGCATGTTTTATAAACTTATTTTATAAAATTAGATTTTATAAAACAAATTTCATAAACTTGCATTTTATAAATTATGTATGTATTATTTATAAAACCAAATGTATAAAATTCCATATTATTTGTCATGTATACTTTACTTTATAAAACCAATTTTATAAAATGCAACATGACTTAATTATTTAGCCTATAAATAATTAAATCCTTATTATATATAAATCATTCCATGATTTATATATATATATATATATATATATATATATATATATATATATATATATATATATATATATATATATATATATATATATATATATATATATATATATATATATATATATATATATATACATATCAAGTGCAATTATTTTCAGAAACCATTTTCTTAAAATTCAAGTGTTGCGTAATTTAATCAATGATCCAATCGTTAAGATCAAATACGGATAAGGTGTCGGTAAGCTTGTTATTGGGTATGACCCGACTTGGATCATAACACATTAGTCACATTAATTTAATATGTCTCTCGGGCATACGAAATACCTTCAATCTCCCACTTGCACGAGAAACATAAGAAATTAATGCAAGTGACGGATACCACCTAACGACCGTCCATCACCCCCAATATGTTATGACTTTGTGCCATTCAATAACATCATCCCTTTCGAGTTCCCATCTCGAATATGATTAGGTGAATCTTTCATTTATCCTTTCATCCTAGATGTCATGTTAAATCCAAGAGACATAGAGTGATCACTCTCTTTTAGATTTAACTTTATCAGGCCTTAGACATCTGACTCTCAACGAATAAGAGGGACAAATTCCATCTTGACTACATACGTCCTAGATATATACTTTGTATTACACCTGAGATCTTCCTTATGGACTACCATATTTCAGAATAGCGAAGGAAAGAATCAAGGCATAATACTTAGTGAATATCTGAACCTAATATGTGTCTCAGGTCAGAGGATACAATGATATTCGCCTTTACTCAAGACTACATGTGATCAACCACAAAGGCTCCATTTAGTAAATCTTGAGGGCGGGTCTTCCAATATTTGTATCCCACAAATATCTATGAACCTTGGTTGCAACCTTGCCCCACATTCATCCTGTGAATGTATACCAATCCAAGTTCATAGTAGTCTAAACCTCACAATTGTTCCCACAAATGTGATCGACTACGGAATTTAGAATAATTACTTATTCATGGATAAAATATGCAAAATAGGAACATGACTCAAAATAAATTAATACCATAATTATATTAATGAGTTTGAACAATTTCGTTCCGTTACAATACTTAAACAGATCATGACCAATCACTAGAATATCGAAGCCCTAATGCACAAACATGTCCAGTATGTTTTGCTCCATGTAAGAGCTTCGTGAGAGGATCCGCTATATTAAGATCTGTGTGAACTTTGCGAATACATATCTTTCCCTTTTCAACTTCATCCCTAATGTAGTTGAATCTCCGCTCAATGTGACGAGTATTTTGATGAGCACGAGGTTCTTTGATTTGAGCAATCGCACCCTCGTTGTCACAAAAGATCTCAAGAGGGTCCTGAATGGAAGGGACTACTCCTAAGTCGTCGATGAATTTCTTCATCCATGCAGCTTCCTGAGCTGCCAATGATGCAGCGATGTACTCCGACTCTGTAGTGGATAAAGCAACAACATCCTGTTTTGAACTCTTCCAAGAGACCGCACCTCCATTTAATGTGAAGACATAACCGAATTGTGAACGAGAATCATCACGATCAGTTTGGAAACTCGCGTCCACGTAACCTTTTACAGCGAGTTCCTCCTCACCAGACCTGTATATAAGAAACATATCCTTAGTCCTCCTAAGGTATTTCAATATACTTTTAACAGCAATCCAATGACTGTTTCCTGGGTTATTCTGGTATCTACTTGTCAGGCTAAGAGCGCATGACACATCCGGTCTAGTGCATATCATTGCATACATGATTGACCCAATAGCAGATGCATATGGGACTTTCTTCATTCTCTCCTGTTCATCTTTCATGGTGGGACACTGAGATGAACTAAGGAGCGTTCCTGTTTGAATAGGTACCAAACCCTTTTTAGAGTTCTCCATCTTGAACCTTTTCAAGATCTTTTCAATGTATGCACTTTGATTCAAACCTATCAATTTCTTGGATCTATCCCTGTAGATCCTAATCCCCAAAATGTATTGTGCTTTTTCAAGATCCTTAATGGAGAAGCAGCCTTTTAGCCAAGTTTTAACTCCTTGCATTGTCGGAATATCATTCCCAAATAATAATATATCATCCACATATAATACAAGGAACATGATAGTGCTCCCACTAGCTTTATTGTATACACAAGCTTCATCACCATTTTTAATGAAGCCAAATTTCTTGGCTTCCTCATTAAAACGATGATTCCACATTCTAGATGCTTGTTTCAATCCGTAGATTGACTTCTTTAACTTGCATACCTTTTTAGGATATTTCGGATCCACAAAACCTTCAGGCTGAACCATATAGACATCTTCCTCAAGATATCCATTTAAGAAAGCGGTCTTGACATCCATTTGCCATATTTCATAATCATAATGAGCAGCAATGGCAAATAATATCCTAATAGACTTTAGCATTGCCACAGGCGAAAAGGTTTCATCATAGTCAATCCCTTAAGTTTGAGTGAAACCTTTTGCTACAAGTGTAGCTTTATATGTATTTAAGTTTCCATGCATGTCGGTTTTCATCTTGAAAATCCATTTACAATCAACTAACTTGGAGCTAGTAGGTTGTACAACTAGTTCCCAAACTTGGTTGTCATACATGGATTGCATCTCAGCGTTCATGGCTTCCTGCCATTTATCTTTATCAATCCTTGATAAAGCATCTTGGTAGTTTGTTGGTTCATCCAAATCAACCACATAGAAATCATCCATGAGAAACCCATACCTCTCAGGAGGATTACTAATCCTACCAGATCTGCGAACGTCTTGTATACTTTGATCATCCATTTGATCATTCTCTACATTTTCATGTTGAGTGCTAGTGTTAACCAATTGTGTATCATCTGCTTGATCTTGAACCTCTTCAAGATCTATCTTCCTTTCACTATTTCCTTCCAATAGGAACTTAGTTTCAAGGAATTCAGCCTTTCGAGCAACAAATACATTTTGCTCGGTTGGATCATAGAAATAGTATCCCATATCATCCTTGGGATATCCTATGAAGATACACTTCGTGGATCGAGAATTCAACTTATTAGGGACGTAACGCTTAGGATAAGCTTCACATCCCCATACCTTTAAGTATGATAGAGATGGAGGTTTTCCAAACCACATCTCATGAGGAGTTCGTTCCACTTTCTTGGTTGGGGCCATATTTAAAATACGAGCCGCGGAGCATAGACGATAACCCCAAAATGATAGAGGTAACGAGCTTCTAGCCATCATAGATCGAACCATATCCATTAGGGTTCGGTTCCTCCTTTCGGACACACCATTAAGCTGTGGTGTCCTGGGTGGAGTAAGTTGCGAGATAATCCCACAACTTCTAAGATGATCTTGGAAGGCATCGCTTAGGTATTCACCTCCTCTATCGGTACGAAGTACCTTGATTGTCTTATTGAGTTGATTTTGTACTTCATTTTGATACTCTTTGAATGCTTCAAAAGTTTCGTCCTTATGTCTTAACAAGTAGACATATCCGAAACGGCTGAAGTCATCAATGAAAGTAACGAAGTATCTTTCACCATTCCTAGTTATGGGCTTAAAGGGTCCACATACATCCGAATGTATTAATCCCAATAAGTCCTTAGCCCTTTCATAGGTCCCTTTGAAAGGTGCTTTAGTCATTTTGCCTTGTAAACAAGATTCACATACATCAAACGAGTCTAGTTCATTTAATTTCAAAAGGCCATTCTTTTGAAGTGTATGCATTCGATTCTTGTTTATGTGACCAAGGCGACAATGCCATAAGTAGGAATCACTCAAATACCTTTTGAGTTTCTTGGTGCTAGTATGGTATATTGAGCTACTGGATGATGTGTCATCATGAACCAATTCATAAATTCCATTTGAAGGCGAAGCCTTAAAATAGAATACATTATCTAAATAAACATGGATATCATCATTAACAAAATTAAGATAAAAACCACATTGTTTTAAACGGGAAACTGAAATAATGTTTCGAGATAAATCCGGTGCATACAAAACATTGTTCAAAATAAGTTCCAAACCACTTGGAAGCTTTAATACAAAGTCTCCTTGAGCCTTCACTTGCACTTTGGCTCCATTACCCATAAAGAGACTTGATGTTCCCGTTTGCTTGCTACTTCTTTTGAACCCCTGCAATGAATTGCAAATGTGAGTTCCACATCCAGTGTCTAATACCCATGTATTAGAAGAAGTAATACTAAGCTCTATATATACCATATATATATTACCTGAGGTTTGCCCCGCATCCCTCTTTTCCTTCAACTCCTTAAGGTAGACCGGGCAGTTGCATTTCCAGTGACCCATTTCACCGCAACCGAAGCACGGGTCTTCCTTGGGGTTTGCTTGTCCGGCAACCTTTTGCTTCTTGTTCTTGTTTTTGGTTGGGGTAACCATCCTCCCCTTTCCCTTGCCTTGATGGGCAGGTCCTTTCCTCTTAGCCGCCTTTGGCTTAGAGGTGTTGTTACCTTTGGACCCACCATCATTGATCATTAGCACGGGTGAAGCCCTCTTACCCATGCTAGTTTCTGCCGTCCTAAGCATGCCATGAAGTTCGCCAATGGTCTTATCCATCCCATTCATATTGTAATTAATTACAAATTGGTCAAACCTCTTTGACAAGGAGTTTAGGATAAGATCCGTGGCTAGCTCATTAGATATGTTGAGATTAAGACGGTTTGCGCGATCAATGAGGCTTTTCATCTTAAGGACATAAGATGAAACAGATTGGGAGTCGTCCATACGACATGCATGAAGTGCTCGAACGGTCTCGAAGCGCTCGACACGTGCTTGTTGAAGGAACATCTCCTTCAATTGCGTGATCATGTCGTATGTAGTATGATGCTCGAAATCCTTTTGGAGTTCGGGTATCATAGTCCCAAGCATTAGGCAAGCGACTTGCACCGAATCGGCGCAATACTTATCCCAATAAGCCATGCCTTCCGTATCATCCTCGTCGGGTTGATCGGGAATGGGGTCTTCCAACACATACGCCTTATCCTCAAGTTTGAGGACAATCCTAAGATTGCGGAACCAATCCATAAAGTTTGTATTGTTGAGTTTGTCTTTCTCGAGGAGAGACCTTAACGATAGGTTGTTCAAGTTAATAGGTGCGTTTTGCATGTTGTTGTTATTGGCGGCCATCTACAAAATTTAACAAAGTTCATTTAAGTATCGATTTTAATTTAACAATCAATACCCTTTAAATCCAATTGATATTTATTAAATTTTAGAATCCAACGGTAACCGAAATTTTGGTTAGGTGACCTTTATCCCGTCATTTGATTTAGCTAGGTAGTCATTGTATGACAATTGCAATCCTTTTGCAACTTCTAAGTTATGGGATCATGCAATCCTTTTGCATGGCATATTATCCCATCAACGCCTATTTGTTCATCATGCTTCGGTGACCCTAAGTTCATGATTTCCAAATCAAGTCGTCCTACTTGTATAGACATGTAAACTTAGCATACAAGTGGTTAGGTGACCTTTATCCCACAAGTGTGAGAAATTTACCTTAATCATATTAGTTTGCTCATAACGGTTAGGTGACCTTTATCCCATTATAAGTTCCCTAATATTTTTAAGTGTCATACAGTAGGATGGCGTTTAAACTTGTTGACCTAGTGTAAAGGGTTTTAAGTTTTCTTTAATTCTAGTTTGAGAAAACATTTATGCCATACACCAACATGCATTTAGTGTATGGTTTATTTGAAATCCATTTTCAAGTCTAGTAATTTTAGCCAATTACTTGATATAAACCATTTTATATATATGATCCTTATCATGTTCTTAATAACCGTTTATTAATATCCTTTTAGCCGTTTTTAATTTAACCAATTAAATTGACGTTTTGCATGTCGTTAATAATTTAACCAATTAAATTGTAGTTATGCTTGTTGTTAACTTGTGTGATAACTTGTTGTAGTAACATACACAATCCACAATCATACAAGAAATAAAACAACCACGCATGCAAAACAAATGTGTTCACAATCAAGCCGATTTGGTAGACATTTGTTTAGCCGAAAACAAATGTCACCGGTTAAGGGTTATAACACTAAGTAGGAGATTTCAAAATCTCCCACTTAATCTTGCATCCAAATGCATCTTCCAAGTCTTCATCTTGTATCTTCATTTTTACAAAAAATATATCCTAATACATTTTTCTAGAAAATGAAAATACAACCTAATCTATTTTACATACCAAATATAAAGTAAATTACATAACCAAAATAATAAAATTACAAACCAAATTGAATGAATATTACAACCACATGAATGAATTACTATTACATACCAAATGAATAGATTAATTCAACCAAACATGCAACCATCCAAACACAAGGTCAAGGCTTGATTGTGAACTCAACATGCAACCAAAATATGACCAAAGTGGAAGACCCAAGAAACACAAGAAGAATCACGAGGGATTTTTTGGTCGAAGTTTAGCCAGCAAAAGAAACACAATTGAGATTGATTGAGATTGAGATTTACATGATTAAATGGTTCCAACATGTTAAGCAATCAAACTTGTTAAGACTTGATTAATTGAAATATGTTTCATATAGACAATTGACCACCCAAGTTGACCGGCGATTCACGAACGTTAAAACTTGTAAAAACGACATGACGATATATATATGGATATACATATGGTTAACATGAGATTATGATAATTAAGTATCTCCATAAGTATATTAACAATGAGTTATATACATATAAACAAGACTACTAACTTAAGGATTTCGAAACGAGACATATATGTAACGATTATCGTTGTAACGACATTTAAATGTATATATATCATATTAAGATATATTAATATATCATAATATCATGATAATATAATAATTTAACATCTCATTAGATATAATAAACAATGGGTTAACAACATTAATTGAGATCGTTAACTTAAAGGTTTCAAAACAACACTTACATGTAACGACTAACGATGACTTAACGACTCAGTTAAAATGTATATACATGTAGTGTATTTAGATGTATTAAAATACTTTTGGAAGACTTCAAGACATATATCAAAACACTCATACTTAACGAAAATGGTTACAGTTACTTTTCCATTCTTTTCTTTCATCAAGAATTCTAGTCGTATTCTTACCCGTATTATACACAGCTTCAAAACGTACTTACTATGAGTATATACCAATAGGAACTAGCATGGGATTCCACTCTTGATTATTTCATGTATGACTAATCAATTTTAACTTCTACCATGAGCTAGTCAACTAACTAGAACTCCTTTTAACCCCACTCACCACTCACCAATTACCACTCATCATTCACTCCATTTCACTTCCAATTCTCTTTCTAATTCTCTCTCAACACACACACACTATTATGAACGTATTTTCCCAGTAGTTAATCATCATCTTCATCAAAAATCACTTCAAGAATCAAGCTATAATCATCATAGGAAGAACACTTCAAGAACACTTCAAAAATCCCTTCAAGTTTACTAATTTACTTCCAAGCTTTCTAATCCATTCCAAGTAATCATCTAAGATCAAGAAACCTTTGTTATATACAGTAGGATATCTTTCTTATTCAAGGTAATATTAATATTCAAACTTTGATTCAATTTCTATAACTATAAACTATCTTAATTCGAGTAAAAATCTTACTTGAACTTGTTTTTGTGTCATGATCCTACTTCAAGAACTTTCAAGCCATCCAAGATCCTTTGAAGCTAGATCATTTCTTGTCACTTCCAGTAGGTTTACCTACTAAACTGGAGGTAGTAATGATGTTCATAACATCATTCGATTCATATATATAAAACTATCTTATTCGAAGGTTTAAACTCGTAATCACAAGAACATAGTTTAGTTAATTCTAAACTTGTTCGCAAACAAAAGTTAATCCTTCTAAATTGACTTTTAAAATTAACTACACACATGTTCTATATCTATATGATATGCTAACTTAATGATTTAAAACCTGAAAACATGAAAAACACCGTAAAACCGGATTTACGCCGTCGTAGTAACACCGCGGGCTGTTTTGGGTTAGTTAATTAAAAACTATGATAAACTTTGATTTAAAAGTTGTTATTCTGAGAAAATTATTTTTATTATGAACATGAAACTATATCCAAAAATTATGGTTAAACTCAAAGTGGAAGTATGTTTTCTAAAATGGTCATCTAGACGTCGTTCTTTCGACTGAAATGACTACATTTACAAAAACGACTTGTAACTTATTTTTCTGACAATAAACCTATACTTTTTCTGTTTAGATTCATAAAATAGAGTTCAATATGAAACCATAGCAATTTGATTCACTCAAAACGGATTTAAAATGAAGAAGTTATGGGTAAAACAAGATTGGATAATTTTTCTCATTTTAGCTACGTGAAAATTGGTAACAAATCTATTCCAACCATAACTTAATCAACTTGTATTGTATATTATGTAATCTTGAGATACCATAGACACGTATACAATGTTTCGACCTATCATGTCGACACATCTATATATATTTCGGAACAACCATAGACACTCTATATGTGAATGTTGGAGTTAGCTATACAGGGTTGAGGTTGATTCCAAAATATATATAGTTTGAGTTGTGATCAATACTGAGATACGTATACACTGGGTCGTGGATTGATTCAAGATAATATTTATCGATTTATTTCTGTACATCTAACTGTGGACAACTAGTTGTAGGTTACTAACGAGGACAGCTGACTTAATAAACTTAAAACATCAAAATATATTAAAAGTGTTGTAAATATATTTTAAACATACTTTGATATATATGTATATATTGTTATAGGTTCGTGAATCAACCAGTGGCCAAGTCTTACTTCCCGACGAAGTAAAAATATGTGAAAGTGAGTTATAGTCCCACTTTTAAAATCTAATATTTTTGGGATGAGAATACATGCATGTTTTATAAATGATTTACAAAATAGACACAAGTACGTGAAACTACATTCTATGGTTGAATTATCGAAATCGAATATGCCTCTTTTTATTAAGTCTGGTAATCTAAGAATTAGGGAACAGACACCCTAATTGACGCGAATCCTAAAGATAGATCTATTGGGCCTAACAAACCCCATCCAAAGTACCGGATGCTTTAGTTACTTCGAAATTTATATCATATCCGAAGGGTGTCTCGGAATGATGGGGATATTCTTATATATATGCATCTTATTAATGTCGGTTACCAGGTGTTCACCATATGAATGATTTTTATCTCTATGTATGGGATGTGTATTGAAATATGAAATCTTGTGGTCTATTGTTACGATTTGATATATATAGGTTAAACCTATAACTCACCAACATTTTTGTTGACGTTTAAAGCATGTTTATTTTCAGGTGAATACTAAGAGCTTCCGCTGTTGCATACTAAAATAAGGACAAGATTTGGAGTCCATGTTTGTATGATATTGTGTAAAAACTGCATTCAAGAAACTGATTTCGATGTAACATATTTGTATTGTAAACCATTATGTAATGGTCGTGTGTAAACAGGATATTTTAGATTATCATTATTTGATAATCTACGTAAAGCTTTTTAAACCTTTATTTATGAAATAAAGGTTATGGTTTGTTTTAAAAATGAATGCAGTCTTTGAAAAACGTCTCATATAGAGGTCAAAACCTCGCAACGAAATCAATTAATATGGAACGTTTTTAATCAATAAGAACGGGACATTTCAATACCGAAGCTATTGCAAGATATTCCCAAGAGGAATACTTATAAAACTTTAGCAATAAGCAAGAGGTAACCCAAGAGGTATACCGAAGCTATTGCAAGATATTCCCAAGAGGAATACTTATAAAACTTTAGCAATAAGCAAGAGGTAACCCAAGAGGTATACCGAAGCTATTGCAAGATATTCCCAAGAGGAATACTTATAAAACTTTAGCAATAAGCAAGAGGTAACCCAAGAGGTATACCGAAGCTATTGCAAGATATTCCCAAGAGGAATACTTATAAAACTTTAGCAATATGCAAGAGGTAACCCAAGAGGTATACCGAAGCTATTGCAAGATATTCCCAAGAGGAATACTTATAAAACTTTAGCAATAAGCAAGAGGTAACCCAAGAGGTATACCGAAGCTATTGCAAAATATTCCCAAGAGGAATACTTATAAAACTTTAGCAATAAGCAAGAGGTAACCCAAGAGGTATACCGAAGCTATTGCGAGATATTCCCAAGAGGAATACTTATAAAACTTTAGCAATAAGCAAGAGGTAACCCAAGAGGTATACCGAAGCTATTGCAAGATATTCCGAAGAGGAATACCTATAAAGCTTTAGCAATAAGCAAAAGGTAACCCAAGAGATTACCGAAGCTATTGCAAAGTACCCCCGGAGGGAACACTTGTCGAATTTAAGAAATATGCGAGAGGGCATATTCTACAAATAAATAAGTGCTTGTACTTAAATAATAAGTAGAGTAACAAGCAAACGGGTACGATAACCCACATAGTACCAAACAGAGATTGTTTATGGGTAACGTAGCCCCAAATCAACAGGCACGCAGGCCTGGTAAAAGTACGTTAACATAAAGTAATTAGAGTACAGATCATCACATCAAAAGGGGGTCATAACACAAACAAACTACAAAGATCATTGCTCCGCAACCAAGGCAAGAAGCTCCACAGGCTTAGCATCGGAGTGAGCAGCAACTGAGGCGACATAGTTAAGTTCAGCATCGGTAAAGCGAGTACACGCAACATCAACAAGGGCTGGAGCCTGATCAGTATACTCTGGACAACTGCTAAGTTCGAGCTTGCCTTGCTGGAACAACTCAGTCAACAATTTACACCTCTCCTCAAGTTTGCTAGCAAGGACAACATCACCAACCAACGCGCTCAACTCTTTGCTACGGATAACCTGCTTGCAAACATGTGGAATAACTTGAGTAATAACAGCAGAATAATATGTCTTCACACTATCAAACCTCATCTTCTGATCTGCCAACAACTTCGCTTCCTAATGAAGAACCTTATTCTCCTCTTCCAAGTCAGCTATCCTCTTCTCATCCAGCTTCTGCTTCTCCTGCATGCTCAGAATCTCACTCTTGGCTGATTTCACCTCCTCTTCCCAAGATGTGTTTAACAACAATTGTTCCTGTAACTTCTTCACAGACTCCTTGGAAGATGCATTGACATCCCTAAGCTCTTCCACCTCCTTCTCTAAACATATAACATCGCCAGATTTCTGCTTCAAACGAGAAAGGACAAGATGATTATAGATAGCAGAACGATAGTTATGGGCGGTGTAAACATCAATGAGCTTAGAGGTATCCACAAAGGCATCTTCGAATTCGAAAGGAATCATCTCATCGAACACTTCGAAATAAGCTTCTAAAGAAGGGATAGTAGGAGTATTACCTATAAAGGCACGTAAATTTGTTCAAGCGAGAAGAACAGTTAATATAAAAAACGCTAACAAATAAGAATCTTACCCAAGGGAACGTTGTCACCGGAACCTTCAATTTGAGCTTCATCATCGGTATCTTCGTCATGGAGAGAAAACTTGGCCTTCTTCAAGGGGGAACCAGAAACAACCTATTTCATCTTTCTAGCAACCTTTTGGCGCCTAGAGGCCCTAACAGGAATGCTCTTAGATACGTCAGGTTCCACATCAACATCAATAGGTTCGTGCTCTGAGGCAACCTTAGCACTGGGTTGCACCTTGGGGGCACTTGACTCCACCTTAGCGCTGGGTTGAACCTTGGGGGCACTTGACTCAGCCACTATCTCCGATTTGCTGTCCACCTCCATAAAACCAGAACAGGAGGGAGAGCCAAGCTCTTTAACCACAGTACTAGCACGGACGGCTTCGGTCATCTGTTTCACCCCAAAAGATTTGATAACGTTTCGCAAAGACATCTCTGCAAAAGCAAGCAAGGTTATAAAAAATTAACACAAGAAAGTATAAACAAGAATAAAACCTAAGACATACAACACCTACCCCGTTCCCCACAAAAGTACACAGAGATAGCTTCGCCTTTTTTCCAAGAAGGTGCCATGCCGAGTTTAAAAAAAGGGAATCCGGAAGAGTTGAAGGAATTATAGGATGACGACAAATCCTACTAAAGAGAGGATCATCTTTAGCATCCTCATGGATAGGATCACTATATTGCTTGGGAACGGTGGTCCATCTGATGTCAACAGCATTAGGATATTTATCCGAAAAGAAAAAAGATTTCTTGATATAAACGAAGGAATCCTTCCAATTCCTTACATCAGGAATGGAAGAAGCAAAACACATTGGAGTATCAATCAAGCTACCCCTCTTTTTGCGGCGCTTGCCAATGGTAACCCAATTCCTAGCGTCACCAGTTTGAAAGAAACATCGAAACAAGTCAACTGAGGGCTGACCGCCATAAGATTTGCACATATATTCAAAAGTCAAGATCTTTTTAACGGCGAGAGGGTGGACAATCGAAACATGGACTTTGAAGTAATCAAGAACACTAAGAATGATGAAATGGGAATCCTAAGGTTGCACTCTGTAAATGACTGCGTGTACATTCCGACGTAATTCGCCAAAAAATCTAGCATGAACTTACCAGATTCCGGCAAAATCATGTC
Organism: Rutidosis leptorrhynchoides; assembly: GCF_046630445.1. NCBI lineage: Eukaryota > Viridiplantae > Streptophyta > Magnoliopsida > Asterales > Asteraceae > Rutidosis > Rutidosis leptorrhynchoides. The sequence continues at coordinate 316,100,417 of NC_092343.1, forward strand.
GTCTCCTTTGAGACCCAGGGTTTTACAGAGGCGTTTATAACGCTCGGGGGTCACGGCACTAGAAATCGATCGAAGCCCTACTTTAGCCATAACAAAATAACAAAAAAGACAACAAGATGGGAGCAATACCTTTTTTGAGAAATAGGAAATATGATCAGACGATGAAGAATAGCAAAAGAAAAAGAAAAGGAAAAAATGAAAGAGAAAATTAGAGATTAACTCTTTATTACCCTTGAGCAGCACCCGTCCCATCAATTACAGAATTACTTTGGTAACCACACCAGGAAATTACCATTTCACCCTTCAACCCTATTTTAACAGTAAAGAATTCGTAGGGGCAGAAAGGTAATCGCATCCGGGTATCTAATTGCAAGGATCAGAGGCGTCAAATCAAGTTATCATGTGGCAGATTGAGTTTAATTCAACATAGCTTGGTTAAAAAGCTTCGTAAAATTAAACTGGGGGGATTGATAGTGTATCCTCCCGTCAAGACACACGAAGCTACGCTAACGAAGGTATCACGCCTAACGATGATAGATGACATAAGGTTGGATCACAAGAATGCATATGTCAAATACAAACTAAAGGCGGGATATCCTTGAAATCAAATAATGGAGCTCAAAGGACAGAAGAAGAATGCCACCAAATAAGAATCCCAATATTTAGAGTTGGTACAAATCCACTTCCGTGATACGAAGCAATCGTAACGAAGGAACGTATTGATGAAGAGATCACGGTTACCAATGGGCAAGCACCTCTCCTAAAGTCACGAGATCACCTACACTGAAGGAGAGAAGTTAACGGGTTGACCAAACTCGTTACCACTAATATCCAAATGACAAAAGAGGAATGCTGCAGGCTAACTTTCTTGTGCCAGCAGAGATTACAGTAAGCCGAAGGGAAAGTCCCCTTTGTCTCATCAGAGATTGCCTCAAAGACTGAATCTACCTAGAAAACTGGTGACAAGGCTATTACCTAACTCTATAAAAAGGGAACATGATCCCTGGACAAGGCATTCACACTCAGTCATAATCACTCATACATAAACACTCTCAATGAGTTACCTCCGTATCTTGGTGGCGTAAAGTACGATACCTTCGTACTACCTTCGGGGAATCGCCACAAGCATACATCCACCATCATATCACCCCATATCATCAATTTAGTGATCAGATCCCAACTTCCTTGTTCAGCTAACAAGGTGTGCCAAGAATTGTACAAACAGTATTAAAATTCACGACGTAGGTCTTAGCCAAATTCATCCTCATGGCTTACAAAAATTCATTATTTTTGAGATGTACTTTAATGCTCAAAAAATTAATCCACTAGTAAAAATTTTCAACTCTGTTTGTCGTGTTCTCAGCGTTCATACTGGGTGGTTTACCTTTGACTACAAGGTCGGTACTGCTTTTTCTAGGTCGGTACTACTTTTGCTGGTAATATGGCCTTCTGCCTTCATTAGAGCGCGTTGGTTAAGTATCTCATTCCACAAAACTTGCACAAATCTCTTAAGACATGAGAATTGTATTGGGAGGAGCGCGCCTTATTGTTTTGTTGACAATACAATTATTTCTGAAAACTGGGAATCCGCTCGTGCCTGGTCTTCGTCGGCCAATACTCGTTCTGGAAAGGCCAAAAGATTGAAGAAATATGATCGTAAGTTAGTTGAAGCGATCAAACATTTAAATTTTCCGCAAAGAATCTTTCTAAACCTATCCTTGTGCTAGCCGGTGAGAGTAGTAATTGGCCGTCATTCGATAAGGTTCCGATGCTTAGCACAAAAGGCCGTGGTAGGTGTTTGTACACTTTTTTGGCGTAATCCTAATGTTGATTAGGATTTGGTTGACTCACAGGTTAGTGATGGATTAGAGTGTGGTGAACTATGATTAAGGGTGAGGGAGATGTTTGGTTATTTAGTGGCGATTCCCCGAAGGTAGTAGGATTATGATCTCAATTTACGCCTTGAAGGTATTTTCTATCATAGTATTGAGTTTATGATATTAGATGCATGAGTTGTTGGTGAGATGCCCTTATGCTTGGATAAACATCTCCTTTTATAGTGTCATTGGGGAGCTGGTCCCTTATTTCGAAGTCTTGGCCGGTCTCCAAGGTGACTTTGCAGATGTTGGTGAACTTACTATAAATGGGTGACGACGTTACAGTGCTCAAGGAAAGTCTTATAGATGCCTTCCTCTTTTACCTTGGTGGCGCTGAATACTATTTGTAGGGAATATTTTCCATATCTCTTCGTTCTATGTAGTCATGTGATGTAATGACAGCCCTTTGGTGCTGGTACCTAGGATGTCTTCGTTGCCAATTGCCTTCGGGCAAATGTTTTATACCTTATGGAATTTATTCAAGATATTGGGTACACTATCAGTAGGACTAAACATTAATTATTTATAAGATGCTCATAAAATATTTGTTGGTTTTCTTATATATGCATTTTGGTGTTTTCATTATTATTTCTGTAAATATGAGGTTTATTAAGACTTTTTCTACTCGTTACATAAAAAAGATGAATATTACTGAGAATGACTAGACTGCTGAAGAGATTAAGATAGAAAAAGTTAATATTGCCGCCAAAGAAGCTCTTAAAAAGACTCAAGAACAAACTCTAGAATATACTGTTGAACCTACTCCTAAAATCAACATTGTTGACACTCTACTGTCCGTAAGCAAAGGAAGATAAAAAAAGATGCTACATTGTTTCAAAACATGTGTATCGGCAGGGACAAAAAAAAAAGATGCTACTTGTAAAGAAATCCCCTTCAACGAATCCTGCTAAACGTGGCAGAAGAAGTACGTTTTTAGTTCAATTGCCTTAATGTAATTAATTATATATTATCTTTGTTTTTATAATTTTCTTATTCATGTAGTAGTGGTTCTTTTAGATGAAGACATTTAGAATGATGACAATGATGATCATGATCATGAGAATAAATCTTGATGTGCTACTGGTCATTGTCTTGTTTTTGTTATTTTTCATAAGAAATTTCGGTGGTCACATCACCCGACACAACATAGAATTGTGCGGAAGTTTAGTGGATTCCAACTTTATAATATATAAGTGCAAGGTGTACTAAATCATAATGTTCTTCATGAACTTTTTGCGAAGATTGTAATAACCAGTCCTAATCCCTCCGGACGAAGTCCATATCGATTATAAACGATTCACAACAGTTGATTACATCGCGAGGTACTTGACCTCTATATGATACATTTTACAAACATTGCATTCATTTTTGAAAAGACAATCTTTCATTACATCTAAGGTTGACGACATGCATACCATTTCATAATATATCTTACTATAATTGATTTAATAATAATCTTGATGAACTCAACTGAAGGTATTTCGTATGCCCGAGAGACATATTAAATTAACGTGGCCACTATGTTATGATCCAAGTCGGGTCATACCCAATAACAAGCTTACCAACACTTTATATGTATTTATTTTAACGGTTGGATTGTTAAATAAATACGCGACACTTGAACTTTAGAAAATCGGTTTTCTAAATCATAATCACTTGAGATAAATTATTTGGATAATTTATATATGATGTGGATTTAATTATTTATAGGTTTAAATAATTATGTTATGTTATATTTTATAAAATGGTTTATAAAATTATTGCAAGTAACAAATACATTTTATTTTATACAAGTTTTATAAAACTTGTAACAAGTTTTATAAAATCATTCTTGTTATAAAATAATGGATGGTGGGCAGATTTTGGAGCCCCAAGAAAGTCTATCCCATGCTTATTCTTGTTGCTTTCCATAACACAATTCCACATATACATGTCCTTTGACTAGTAGCAAGAGATACATGCAATTGTACATCAAAAATTCTGCATAAAAACTCTCCTAAAACCCAGCTGAATTTGGTGGCCTTTTGTGAGGAAGAAAGGGTTCTTCATTTGGTTATTGCAAGCTCAATTCAAGTGTTATTAAATCCTAACCAAAGGCTAGGTGTTGGTGCAAAAGCTTGGGGTATTTCTCCTTGAGGTTTCATCACTTTGAAGCTCCATTCTTCATCATCTTCATCATCTTCTTTTGAACTAACCCTCAACTAGCTTGAGGAGGTATAAACTCTAAACCCACTCTTTGTTTGTAAGTATGTTTCACAACTTGATCCTTATTGGGATTTAACTTTAATTGGTTAAAGATTTACAAGTTTCAAAATGGTAATCTACACGCTTCCGCAAATCTTATTTCTTGAATGATTATAAGTATTATGAAACTTGTTAAATCCCAACAATGGTATCTAGAGCCGAAGCTGTTGAAATATGCTTCGAGATGGTTATTAAACCCACTATAATTTTGCATTCTATGAACATGCATGAAGTAGAATGTAAAATTTTCGGTTTTGGGTGGTTTGTCATTTTGGCCAAAATCACTTGTGATTCTGTACTGCCAATCACTTGTGATTCCGTACTGCCAATCACTTGTGATTCTGTACTTCCAATCACTTGTGATTCAGTACTGCCAATCACTTGTGATTCTGTACTGACAATCACTTGTGATTCTGTACTGCCAATCACTTGTGATTCTGTATTTCCTATCTCTTATGCAGTTAAAGTTCACAATCTAAGCCTTGACCTTGTGTTTGGTTGCATGCATGGTTGATTGATATTTATTCAATTGGTTTGTAATAATATTTATTCATTTGGCATGTAATAATTCATTTGGTTATTTAATTTATTTTATATTTGGTATGTAAAATAGATTAGGTTGTAATTTCATTTTTTAGACAAAATGTATTAGGATATATTTTGTAAAATGATGAAGAATGATGAAGACTTGAAGAACACATGAAGAAGCATTTGGATGCAAGGTTAAGTGGGAGATTTGAAATCTCCTACTTTGTGTAATTACCCCTTAACCGGTGGCATTTGTTTTCGGCTAAACAAATGTCTACCAAAATGGCTTGATTGTGAACATATTTGTTTTGCATGCATGGTTGTTTATTGTATGATTGTAGATTGTATGTTTGTATGCTACAAGTTAATCACACAAGTTAACAACAAGCAAAATGGCAATTTAATTGGTTAAATTATACATTAATTAATGACATGTAAAACGACAATTTAATTGGTTAAATTAAAAATGGCTAAAAGGACATTAATAAACGGTTATTAAGAGCATGATTAGGATCATATATATAAAATGGTTTATAGACATGAAAATGGATTTTCATAAGAACCATACACTAAATGCATGTTGGTGTATGGCATAAAAGTTTTCTCAAACTAGAAATAATGAAAACTTAAAATCCCTTTAACACACTAGGTTAACAAGTTTAAACGCCATCCTATTGTATGACACTTAGACGTATTAAGGAACTTATAATGGGATAAAGGTCACCTAACCGTTATGAGCAAACTAATATGATTAAGGTAAATTTCGCACACTTGTGGGATAAAGGTCACCTAACCACTTGTATGTTAAGTTTACATGTCTAAACAAGTAGGACGACTTGATTTGGAAATCATGAACTTAGGGTCACCGAAGCATGATGAACAAATAGGCGTTGATGGGATAATATGTCATGCAAAAGGATTGCATGATCCCATAACTTAGAAGTTGCAAAAGGATTGCAATTGTCATATAATGACTACCTAGCTAAATCAAATGACGGGATAAAGGTCACCTAACCGAAATTTGGTTTACCGTTGGATTCTAAAAATTTAATATATATCAATTGGATTTAAATGGTATTGATTGTTAAATTTAAAATCGATACTTAAATGAACTTTGTTAAATTTTGTAGATGGCCGCCAATAACAACAACATGCAAAACGCACCTATTAACTTGAACAACCTATCGTTAAGGTCTCTCCTTGAGAAAGACAAACTCAACCATACGAACTTTATGGATTGGTTCCGCAATCTTAGGATTGTCCTCAAACTTGAGGATAAGGCGTATGTGTTGGAAGACTCCATTCCCGATCAACCCGATGAGGATGATACGGAAGGCATGGCTTATTGGGATAAGTATTTCGCCGATTCGGTGCAAGTCGCTTGCCTAATGCTTGGGACTATGATACCCGAACTCCAAAATGATTTCGAGCATCATACCGCATACGACATGATCACGCAATTGAAGGAGATGTTCCTTCAACAAGCTCGTGTCGAGCGCTTTGAAACGGTCTGAGCGCTTCATGCATGTCGTATGGACGACTCCCAATCCGTTTCATCTTATGTCCTTAAGATGAAAAGCCTCATTGATCGCGCAAACCGTCTTAATCTCAACATATCTAATGAGCTAGCCACGGATCTTATCCTAAACTCCTTGTCAAAGAGGTTTGACCAATTTGTAATTAATTACAATATGAATGGGATGGATAAGACCATTGGCGAACTTCATGGCATGCTTAGGACGGCAGAAACTAGCATGGGTAAGAGGGCTTCACCCGTGCTAATGATCAATGATGGTGGGTCCAAAGGTAATAACACCTCTAAGCCAAAGGCGGCTAAGAGGAATGGACCAGCCCATCAAGGTAAGGAAAAGGGGAGGATGGTTACCCCAACCAAAAACAAGAACAAGAAGCAAAAGGTTGCCGGACAAGCAAACCCCAAGGAAGACCCGTGCTTCGGTTGCGGTGAAATGGGTCACTGGAAACGAAACTGCCCGGTCTACCTTAAGGAGTTGAAGGAAAAGAGGGATGCGGGGCAAACCTCAGGTAATATATATATGGTATATATAGAGCTTAGTATTACTTCTTCTAATACATGGGTATTAGACACTGGATGTGGAACTCACATTTGTAATTCTTTACAGGGGTTCAAAAGAAGTAGCAAGCAAACGGGAACATCAAGTCTCTTTATGGGTAATGGAGCCAAAGTGCAAGTGAAGGCTCAAGGAGACTTTGTATTAAAGCTTCCAAGTGGTTTGGAATTTATTTTGAACAATGTTTTGTATGCACCGGATTTATTTCGAAACATGATTTCAGTTTCCCGTTTAAAACAATGTGGTTTTTATCTTAATTTTGTTAATGATGATATTCACGTTTATTTAGATAATGTATTCTATTTTAAGGCTTCGCCTTCAAATGGAATTTATGAATTGGTTCATGATGACACATCATCTAGTAGCTCAATATACCATACTAGCACCAAGAAACTCAAAAGGGATTTGAGTGATTCCTACTTATGGCATTGTCGCCTTGGTCACATAAACAAGAATCGAATGCATACACTTCAAAAGAATGACCTTTTGAAATCAAATGAACTAGACTCGTTTGATGTATGTGAATCTTGTTTACAAGGCAAAATGACTAAAGCACCTTTCAAAGGGACCTATAAAAGGGCTAAGGACTTATTGGGATTAATACATTCGGATGTATGTGGACCCTTTAAGCCCATAACTAGGAATGGTGAAAGATACTTCGTTACTTTCATTGATGACTTCAGTCGTTTCGGATATGTCTACTTGTTAAGACATAAGGACGAATCTTTTGAAGCATTCAAAGAGTATCAAAGCGAAGTACAAAATCAACTCAATAAGACAATCAAGGTACTTCATACTGATAGAGGAGGTTAATACCTAAGTGATGCTTTCCAAGATCATCTTAGAAGTTGTGGGATTATCTCGCAACTCACTCCTCCTGGAACACCCCAACTGAATGGAGTTTCCGAAAGGAGGAACCGAACTCTAATGGATATGGTTCGATCTATGATGGCTAGAAGCTCGTTACCTCTATCATTTTGGGGTTATTGTCTATGCTCCGCGACTCGTATTTTAAATATGGCCCCAACCAAGAAAGTGGAACGAACACCTCATGAGATGTGGTTTGGAAAACCTCCATCTCTATCATACTTAAAGGTATGGGGATGTGAAGCTTATCCTAAGTGTTATGTCCCTAATAAGTTGAATGCTCGATCCACGAAGTGTATCTTCATAGGATATCCCAAGGATAATATGGGATATTATTTCTATGATCCATCCGAGCAGAATGTATTTGTTGCTCGGAAGGCAGAATTCCTTGAAACTAAGTTCCTAATGGAAGGAAGTAGTGAAAGGAAGATAGATCTTGAAGAGGTTCAAGATCAAGTAGATGATACACAATTGGTTGACACTAGCACTCAACATGAAAATGTTGAGAGTGATCAAATGGATGATCAAAATACACAAGACGTTCGTAGATCTGGTAGGATTAGTAATCCTCCTGAGAGATATGGGTTTCTCATGGATGGTTGCAATGTGGTTGATTTGGATGAACCAATAAACTACCAAGATGCTTTATCAAGGATTGATAAAGATAAATGGCAGGAAGCCATGAACGCTAAGATGCAATCCATGTATGACAACCAAGTTTGGGAACTTGTTACACAACCTGTTGGCTCAAGGCTAGTTGATTGTAAATGGCTTTTCAAAATGAAAACCGACATACATGGAAACTTGGATACATATAAAGCTAGACTTGTAGCAAAAGATTTCACTCAAACTCAAGGGGTTGACTATGATGAAACTTTTTCTCCTGTGGCAACGCTAAAGTCTATTAGGATATTACTTGCCATTGCTGCTCATTATGATTATGAAATATGGAAAATGGATGTCAAGACCGCTTTCCTAAATGGATATCTTGTGGAAGATGTCTATATGGTTCAGCCTGAAGGTTTTGTTGATCCGAAATATCCTAAAAAGGTATGCAAGTTAAAGAAGTCAATCTACGGATTGAAACAAGCATCTAGAATGTGGAATCATCGTTTTAATGAGGAAGCCGAGAAATTTGGCTTCATTAAAAATGGTGATGAAGCTTGTGTATATAAGAAAGCTAGTGGGAGCACTATCATGTTCCTTGTACTATATGTGGATGATATATTGTTATTTGGAAATGATATTCCGGCAATGCAAAGAGTTAAAACTTGGCTAAGTAAATGCTTCTCCATTAAGGATCTTGGAGAAGCACAATACGTTTTGGGGATTGGGATCTACAGGGATAGATCCAAGAAACTGATAGGTTTGAATCAAAGTGCATACATTGAAAAGATCTTAAAAAGGTTCAAGATGGAGAACTCTAAGAAAGGTTTGGTACCTATTCAAAGAGGAACACTCCTTAGTTCATCTCAGTGCCCCACCACGAAAGATGAACAAGAGAAAATGAAGAAGGTCCCATATGCGTCTGCCATTGGGTCAATCATGTATGCAATGATATGCACTAGACCGGATGTGTCATGCGCTCTTAGCCTGACAAGTAGATACCAGAATAACCCAGGAAACAGTCATTGGATTGCTGTCAAAAGTATATTGAAATACCTTAGGAGGACTAAGGATATGTTTCTGATATATGGGTCTGGTGAGGAGGAACTTGCTGTAAAAGGTTACGTGGATGCGAGTTTCCAAACTGATCGAGATGATTCTCGATCACAATCTGGTTATGTCTTCACATTAAATGGAGGTGCGGTCTCTTGGAAGAGTTCAAAACAGGATGTTGTTGCTTTATCCACTACAGAGTCGGAGTACATCGCCGCATCATTGGAAGCTCAGGAAGCTGCATGGATGAAGAAATTCATCGACGACTTAGGAGTAGTCCCTTCCATTCAGGACCCTCTTGAGATCTTTTGTGACAACGAGGGTGCGATTGCTCAAATCAAAGAACCTCGTGCTCACCAAAAGACCCGTCACATTGAGCGGAGATTCAACTACATAAGGGATGAAGTTGAAAAGGGAAAGATATGTATTCACAAAGTTCACACAGATCTTAATATAGCGGATCCTCTCACGAAGCTCTTACATGGAGCAAAACATACTGGACATGTTTGTGCATTAGGACTTCGATATTCTAGTGATTGGTCATGATCTGTTTTAAGTATTGTAACGGAACGAAATTGTTCAAACTCATTAATATAATTATGGTATTAATTTATTTTGAGTTATGTTCCTATTTTGCATATTTTATCCATGAATAAGTAATTATTCTAAATTCCGTAGTCGATCACATTTGTGGGAGCAAATGTGAGGGTTAGATTATTATGAACTTGGATTGGTATACATTCACAGACTGAATGTGGGGCAAGGTTGCTACCAAGGTTCATAGATATTTGTGGGATACAAATATTGGAAGACCCGCTCTCAAGATTCACTAAATGGAGCCTTTGTGGTTGATCACATGTAATCTTGAGTAAAGGCGAATATTATTGTATCCTCTGACCTGAGATACATATTGGGTTCAGATATTTGCCAAGTATTGTGCCTTGATTCTTTCCTTCACTATTCTGAAATATGGTAGTTCATAAGGAGGAGCTCAGGTATAATGCAAGGTATATATTTAGGACATATGTAGTCAAGATGGAATTTGTCCCTCTTATTCGTTGAGAGTCAGATGTCTAAGGCCTGATAAAGTTAAATCTAGAAGAGAGTGATCACTCTATGTCTCTTGGATTTAACATGACATCTAGGACGAAAGGATGTGATGAAAGATTCACCTATTCATATTCGAGATGGGAACTCGAAAGGGATGATGTTATTGAATGGCAAAAGTCATAACATATTGGGGGTGATGGACGGTCGTTAGGTGGTATCCATCACTTGCATTAATTTCTTATGTTTCTCGTGCAAGTGGGAGATTGAAGGTATTTCGTATGCCCGAGAGACATATTAAATTAACGTGGCCACTATGTTATGATCCAAGTCGGGTCATACCCAATAACAAGCTTACCAACACTTTATATGTATTTATTTTAACGGTTGGATTGTTAAATAAATACGCGACACTTGAACTTTAGAAAATCGGTTTTCTAAATCATAATCACTTGAGATAAATTATTTGGATAATTTATATATGATGTGGATTTAATTATTTATAGGTTTAAATAATTATGTTATGTTATATTTTATAAAATGGTTTATAAAATTATTGCAAGTAACAAATACATTTTATTTTATACAAGTTTTATAAAACTTGTAACAAGTTTTATAAAATCATTCTTGTTATAAAATAATGGATGGTTGGCAGATTTTGGAGCCCCAAGAAAGTCTATCCCATGCTTATTCTTGTTGCTTTCCATAACACAATTCCACATATACATGTCCTTTGACTAGTAGCAAGAGATACATGCAATTGTACATCAAAAATTCTGCATAAAAACTCTCCTAAAACCCAGCTGAATTTGGTGGCCTTTTGGGAGGAAGAAAGGGTTCTTCATTTGGTTATTGCAAGCTCAATTCAAGTGTTATTAAATCCTAACCAAAGGCTAGGTGTTGGTGCAAAAGCTTGGGGTATTTCTCCTTGAGGTTTCATCACTTTGAAGCTCCATTCTTCATCATCTTCATCATCTTCTTTTGAACTAACCCTCAACTAGCTTGAGGAGGTATAAACTCTAAACCCACTCTTAGTTTGTAAGTATGTTTCACAACTTGATCCTTATTGGGATTTAACTTTAATTGGTTAAAGATTTACAAGTTTCAAAATGGTAATCTACACGCTTCCGCAAATCTTATTTCTTGAATGATTATAAGTATTATGAAACTTGTTAAATCCCAACATCAACGACTCGAATGCAACGTCTTTTGAAATATGTCATGAATGACTCCAATTAATATCTCTAAGATGAGCAAAATCACAACGGAAGATTTCTTTCATACCTGAGAATAAACATGCTTTAAAATGTCAACCAAAAGGTTGGTAAGTTCATTAGTTTATCATAAACAATCATTTCATAATTTTTAATAGACCACAAGATTTCATATTTCCAATTCTCATAAATAAACGTCCCATGCATAGAGACAAAAATATCATTCATATGGATTGAACAACTGGTAACCACCATTAACAATATGCATATATAAGAATATCCCCATCATTCCGAGAAATCCATCGGACATGATAAAACAAAATCGAAGTACTAAAGCATCTGGTGCTTTGGATGGGGTTTGTTAGGCCCAATAGATCCATCTTTAGGATTCGCGTCAATTAGGGTGTATGTTCCCTAATTCTTAGATTACTAGACTTAATAAAAAGGGGCATATTCGATTTCGATAATTCAACCATAGAATGTAGTTTCACGTACTTGTGTCTATTTTGTAAATCATTTATAAAACCTGCATGTATTCTCAGCCCAAAAATATAAAGGGTAAAAAGGCAAATGAAACTCACTCTACTGTATTTTGTAGTAAAAATACATATGACGATATTGAACAACTGAACAATGCAGGGTTGGCCTCGGATTCACGAACCTATATCAATTATATATATATATATATTAAAACATGTAATTAAAATCTCAAAATTTCATTTATTAATATATATTATTTAAACAAATTTTGTAGTTATATAAGATTTATACTAGATTTCATTTTTTAAAAAAAATATACTTTACTTTATATCTTAAATTATATGTTGTATATATTTATGTTGTATATGTATTTAAAGTGATTAATATAGTTATTTTGATATCTATATACATTTAGCATTATATTGAGAATATATAATTTGTTGTATGTAAGTTTTTATATATGTAATGTTAATATGATTTATATATAGAATATTAATATATATGTAAATAATATGTTTTGTGTACAAAATATTTATTTGTCTTAAAATGATAGTTTTGATATTACAGATTTACTACTAATATTAATAATAACTTTATTAAAATGATACTATTAATAATACTAATGATTTTGTTAACAACGATACTTTTGTTTAATAATAATGCTAATTATACTAATAGTTACAAAAGTGATACTAATACTAAAATAATGATAACTTGTATTATTTTCATATTAGTAATCCTAATCATAAATCATAAAGATAATAATAATAATACAACTATTAGTGATAATAATAATAATAATAAGTATAATATTTGTACTAATAACAATGACAATCATTAATAATAATGACATTAGTAATACCTATCATATTTATAATAATAATGATAATAATAATTACAATTGTGATGATACTACTAATATTAATGAGAGATGTAGTATATTTCATTATAATAGTCATATTAAAACTAATAATACTTAATATTAATACTTAGGGATCATATCAATAATCATAATACTAAATATGTTCTATTATTAGTAAAAATAATAATAATAATGATCAATATACTAATAACTATATTTATAATAATAATAGCATTAATCATGATAATAAAAATAATAATAATATTAGCATTAATAATAATAGAACAATAACAATAATAATAATAATAATAATAATAATAATAATAATAATAATAATAATAATAATAATAATAATAATAATAATAAATGAAAGAAAAATAGGCTACCTCATTAATTAAGCTTTAAAAAAAGACTGCCCATGCCAAGAATCGAACTCGAGACCACTCGTTCACAAACGCAACCCTTAACCATTCCTCTAATCTGTTTTTCTGTATTTTATCCCAACGAAATATATATAACCCGTATAATAACTTGTGCTCACTTCATCCTCTTCATCAAATTTTTAAATCGGCCATTGATCAAACAAATCGACCAGAGGTATAAATTAAGATATGAAATTAATACATAAGTGATTTAAAGTTGTGTTTGTGGATTTAAAGACATCAAAAAAAAAAAATCAACACAGTTCTGTGTTCGCGACTTCTAACAACCAAAAACACTTTTGATTTTCAAATTAAAGATATTTCACCTGATAATTACAACATGAAATATGTTGTAAATCATAGATATAAACTTTTTGGATCGTTAATTTTAACAGAAACACTGAAACAATAACAAATTTCTAGATGAACACAATTATTTGACTTTTGAAATAAAGGTTTGACTTCGCAAATTTGAACTCGATTGTTAAAATTGGATCTTGGAACTTCACAGATAGTTCAAAGACACGATTCCTAACAACTTAGCATTAATACTTTTTGAAATTGATTACGAAATTGTTTTATTTGAAAAATGAGATGGAAACAGGGCAGTTGACTGATTTCTTTAAAATTTCAGTTTAATTTAAATGTGTTCCTTCAAATTGTGTTAGCAGGTAGTTATACAAAGGTCAAGTGATGTTATGACAACCATAACGAATCAATTAACAATAGTTTTGTAGATGATTGGCTCGACAAAGAAATCATTCTGTCAGAAGTATATTAATAAAAAATAAAATCGACTGTAACATGTTCTTGTTTGTTATATAAACGTTTGGAATCAAATGGTACCAGCTGGGTGACACAAAACAAATTAGATACAGTTTAGAAAACGATTGGAAACAGATTCTGATACTTTTATGTAAAAAAAAATTACGTATAGTTATCTTATTAATTATAATTACAATATGATTATCTTATTAATTATAATTACAAAACTAATACTGATAATTGATATATATCAGTATCATATATATCTGTTTTATATATATCTGTATAAACTTGATATTATCAGTATTTATATATTTCATATATATATATATATATATATATATATATATATATATATATATATATATATATATATAACAATAAATTAATAGATTGTTATAACTATAATACTCTCAATATTATAATTAATATTAACAAAAAAAATAAATAAATCTATAATAATATAATAGTAACAATAATAATATTATTATTAATGATAATGGTACTAATAGTTATAAAATTTATATCAATAATAATATTAACAATAGTAATATTAATTATAATAATACTGATATTTCTTATGATAATAATAATATTAGTAATAATAATGCCATAACGTTTTATATAAATTTTGTAGTTATAAATTATATTTAAATTAATATTAATAGCACTAGTATTGATATTAATATTATGGGTACTAACAATATTGTTATAACAAATATTCTTAATTTATAAGTATTACATATTATAGATTACGTAATATAATTACATAATATATTATATAATAATGAGTATTATCTATTTTAATAACAATAATATCTAATCATAATGAAGATATAACAAGTTACATGTTCCCATTTTCATATTAAAATACTAATATTACAAATACTGATATTAATGAAAGTAGTAATAATATTACTATAACAATTATATTTTAACTTGTTAATAATCGATTCCTAGTTATGTAATATTTACTAATCATATAATAACATATAATTAATATTTATTATTTATACATTTTAATATATTACAATGTATATATCCTTATCAATTATATATATAAAAATCATATATATTTATATATAGACTTATTTTAAATTACACTTAATTATTTGGTATCTTATTTTACATATTTAATTCAAATGTTTAAATTTTATTTTAAATTTCAAATTAATATACATATACTTACATTTACATATACATATTTATTTACAAGCAATTGTCCGTGAATCGTCGAGGATGGTCAAAAGGGCAAATGCATTCATGTAACTGTTCCAAAGTTTTCGAGACTCAACATTACAGAATTTGCTTATCGTGTCGGAAACATATAAAGATCAAGTTTAAATTTGATCGAAAATTCCCGGGTCGTCACAGACCTACCCGTTAAAGAAATTTCGTCCCCGAAATTTGATCAAGATGGTCATGGCTGACAATAAGTATGTTTTCCTGACGAATATAAGCTGATAAAGAGAGTTTTATCATTATTGAATAATACAGATAAAATAATTCGATTATTCGAAGAGTGCTATCATAAAAGAGTGAATATGAGTAATTGAAGTTTCGTTTTAACTTTTGACGTTGTCTTGGTTGAATTCCAGAATTCAAGGGATATAAAGAAAATCTTCAAAATCTAAAAGATTTGATTCTTCGACGAATAAGGAAAATTAAGATCTCTATAATTAAATACGGTGATCTGCCTCGATTACTCTGTCTGATATTTCTATTATAAATTAAACTCTTCCGTTCCATTATTCTCATCATTCCTATACTTTCCTTCTTATTTCATACATCCAAAAGATTTTGAAAATGCTTAATCCAGTTCCGATCCTTGTCCTCATCCTTACTATCGCAACAATCATTCTCCTTTTCCAACTTCCACCAGAGGAATCTGCTTTCTTCTACTTCGCCCTTGGGATTTAATGTTTTTAATTCTCCCGTGTCTTTATGTTGCGATAAATATTGATATACACAGTTTGTAATTTATGTGTTGTTATCGGGCTTTATATTCTCCCTTAAATTTCAAAGCTCTATGCTTTTGTTTTCTCTTTCCGACTTCAAGTCAAGCGAATAATGGTCCAGAATTCGTAGATATAGAGTTTCGAATGATTATAATGTCCTAAGCAGAAAGGAACGTGATAGCATGATTTGATTTTTAAATTTATCAACATCATGGAAGATAGAACCATCAAGAATACATTTTCTTGATTTGTTTAGGAGTTAAGTAGAATGAAAGAGTTATATAACATGGCACATGATGACGGTATGGTCTGTGAATCATCATGTTCCATTTAGAAACTCAGCATGACTTACTGTAATATGATCACGTTGATCAAGTGTCATTATATTATACTAACTCATGCATCAATTCCCAACATTACTTCAATAGCATTCATATTTTAAGCTCGAAAGTTTACAGAATATAGAAACTAACAGTTTCTATATGATGTAACACTGATAGTACGAAGAGATTAATGATTTCAGATAAGAATAGTTATGAAAATATCTTCGGAAATATAGAGGATATTTATAATGAAAGATACGATGATATCTTGGAATTTCTAATATCGAAGGATGGTGGAGAAAATTTGTCCACAAGAGTTTGGAGTCAGAAGCAAGGTACTTGCTAAAGATTTCATCAGAAACATAATCATCAGGATTCTTAATGTACAAGTTTAGTCCTTGTGATTTGTTCAGAGACTCCTTCGTAGTTTGCTCAATCAGTTTTTCAGTTTCAAACTTTTTCTGAGCTTTGCCAACATATAATTCTTTATCATCAACTTTAGGCTGTTGAGGTCATTTACAGTTTTATTTATTTATTTATTTATTTATTTTTTTTTGTTGCTTCACTCAACATTTTCAAAATTCAGAGCATTAATTTACAGATTGGGTGCTTTTCAGAATTTCAGAATGGAAGATCATAATTCTAAGAGGTAAATGTTATATGTATACACATAACTTTTTGATGTAGAAACGTTGCGAGATTCGAAATACTGATTGCTGATTCCCGGTAATTGGTATTGCAATTATCGTTACAGAATGCGGATGAGTACATGATGAGACTTCAATAGATAAATTTAGTGATTTGTCGGAGAGATTTAAACCAAGGAGCGATGAGATTGCTGGTACATCTGCTGGTAATATGGTGGAATATAATAAAAGGTTCCCCGGTAACAATAAAAGAGCACATATATAAATCAAGGTTATAATAAGGTTGTTTTGAACGAAAAGTCAAAGTTGACTTGCTGGAGCTGTGACAAAATTTGCTAATTTGAAAAGGGATTATCAAGTTATATGGGGTAATAATAACACTAAGGAATTAGCACAACTACGTGTTAAACGTTTACTCAGTTTTCGAGAGTTTCCAGGTGCATAACTATATGCATCGATCTTTTCTTCCGTAGATGAAGTGCGGTTGGTTCATCCTCTCGATTGAGGTGTTTTCAAGAATTATGAAAGGTTTGAACGCGGATTGTAATCGTCAAGATACAAATGTGGTTTGAGATGAAATCAAGTGGCAAACTTGAAGAAATGTTTAGTTTCATATGTTATATTAAATATTTTAATTCATTTTAATTGTCCAATGTTATTAGTCCACAGTCGATAGTCCACAGTTGACAGTCCAATAATTCATATATAATTTAATATATAATATTCGAATTAATTAATACGTATCGTGACCCGTGTACATGTCTCAGACTCGATCACAACTCAAACTATATATATTATTGTAGAATCAACCTCAACCCTGTATAGAGAACTCGATCATTACTGCATATAGAGTGTCTATGGTGATTCCAAATAATATATATAGATGTGTCTATATGATATGTCAAAACCTTGTATACGTGTCCCGATATTTAAAGTGCGTAAAATAAATAACAGAAAAATAAATGACGATAAATAAAGTGCGTAAAGTAAATAACAGAAATTAAATGACGTTAAATAAAATTGCGAGAATTAAAATTGCGATAAAATAAATTGCGATAATTTAATTGCGATAAATAAAATATAATATGGAATTAACAGTTAGCTAGGAACAGTTAGCTAGGATTTTGTTAGCGTGGTTTCTTAACAAAATTTCATATTGTCAATTAGTCTGTTTCTAATCAATTTTTATTGTGTCCATTATTTCTTCATTATGCCACTTGTTGGATTCTGATAGGTCAAAATCCAAATATAAAATTGAATGAAAATGGTTATTTTGTGGTGAACGGATTCGTATAGCTGTGGTTGTAAGTAGGATAGTAAATAACAGTTGAATCAGATTCGTAGAATGTACAGTGTAACTTATTAATGCGAAATCTAAATATTCCTCGGGTATTACCTACCCGTTAAAATATTTTCACCATTAACAGTTTGTACAATAAAAATTTTAATTACAATCTTTATGAAACAATATATATATACATATATATTTTCTTTAGACGTAATCATGGATTTAATGAGTCAATGTGATATTAAACTCATCAGATTTACGGCTAGAACTGGAGTACATAATCTCTAAAATATTAGAGAGTACATAATCACTGTGAAAGACGAAGATAGTTTATGTAGAACGATTCGTAGAACGATTATTATGCTTGAGGTATAGACTGCGATGTTGAGACGTGTGATAATGTTGTTGTGGTTGGTACTGGTCATGCTGCTGGTGCTGCTGATGGTGGTACTGTTGTTGTCGGTGCTACAAGTGTTGTTGGTGTTGAGGTTGGTGATGATGTTGGTGTAGTAAGTATAGCTTGTAGATCACGCACCATTCTTGTCAGGTTTTCTATCCTACCCTCTATCATTTCTATCCATCCACTCATCTGATTTGATAGATCTTGATTATCAATTCGAAGTTCCCTAACTTCTTCTAATATTCCCCTTCGATTGGTATTCGGAAGTAGAGGTTGAATATTTTCTGAGATTGCAGTAATGCGACCTTCAAGGCGGAATATTTTAGCAAGAAGGGTGAATACAGTGTTGCGCATAGGTTCACCTGTAAGTACATCGTTTTCTCCGATGTTAGGAGGTAAGTTTAGTTCGCAATAGGGCTCGCCTTCTTCATTTCTCCATCGAGTGAGTAAGTCTCGGACCCACCCCCATCTCCTCCAGAAATAAAAATAGCTAAACGGTGGAGACACTTCGGGTTTATTGACTTCAGGGTCTTCTTCAATACGCATCTCGAAATCGCTTTCGGAACTAATGGAATTCAAGCTAGGTGTAGGATTCATTTCTTATGATCAGTTAGAGGATTTTTGGTATGAAATGATTTTTGAATGTCGAATGATATTCTAATTATATATAGAATATCTATACATACTTCCAAAAATCCCGTGAATTACGGAGAAGATTAAGAAAACGTGTCAGATAAAGTCTACAGTGACATATACGCTAAGATATGAATTTTGTCTATACACTATTCATGCAATTAATGCAGTAAGATGTGTCTAGACTAAGAATGATAAGCAAATGATTTCTGACTAGAAATGATAAGCAAAACTTTTAACATGCAGACACGGTCAAAGTCCAGACTCACTAATGTATCCTAACGACTATCAATTAGACACACTAATGCAAGACCTGGTTTGCTAAGTCCATCGCTCTGATACCAACTGTAATAACCCGTCCTAATCCCTCCGGATGAAGTCCATATCGATTATAAACGATTCACAATAGTTGATTACATCGCGAGGTACTTGACCTCTATATGATACATTTTACAAACATTGCATTCATTTTTGAAAAGACAATCTTTCATTACATCTAAGGTTGACGAAATGCATACCATTTCATAATATATCTTACTATAATTGACTTAATAATAATCTTGATGAACTCAACGACTCGAATGCAACGTCTTTTGAAATATGTCATGAATGACTCCAATTAATATCTCTAAGATGAGCAAAAGCACATCGGAAGATTTCTTTCATACCTGAGAGTAAACATGCTTTAAAATGTCAACCAAAAGGTTGGTGAGTTCATTAGTTTATCATAAACAATCATTTCATAATTTTTAATAGACCACAAGATTTCATATTTCCAATTCTTGTAAATAAACGTCCGATGCATAGAGACAAAAATATCATTCATACGGATTGAACACCTGGTAACCGACATTAACAATATGCATATATAAGAATATCCCCATCATTCCGAGAAATCCATCGGACATGATAAAATAAAATCGAAGTACTAAAGCATCCGGTACTTTGGATGGGGTTTGTTACGCCCAATAGATCTATCTTTAGGATTCGCGTCAATTAGGGTGTCTATTCCCTAATTCTTAGATTGCCAGACTTAATAAAAAGGGGCATATTCGATTTCGATAATTCAACCATAGAATGTAGTTTCACGTATTTGTGTCTATTTTGTAAATAATTTATAAAACCTGCATGTATTCTCAACCTAAAAATATAAAGGGTAAAAAGGCAAATGAAACTCACTCTAATGTATTTTGTAGTAAAAATACATATGACGATATTGAACAACTGAACAATGCAGGGTTGGCCTCGGATTCACGAACCTATATCAATTATATATATTAAAAAATGTAATTGAAATCTCAAAATTTCATTTATTAATATATATTATTTAAACAAATTTTGTAGTTATATAAGATTTATACTAGATTTCATTTTAAAAAAAAAATATACTTTACTTTATATCTTAAATTATATGTTGTATATATTTATGTTGTATATGTATTTAAAGTGATTAATATAGTTATTTTGATATCTATATATATTTAGCATTATATTGAGAATATATAATTTGTTGTATGTAAGTTTTTATATATGTAATGTTAATATGATTTATATATAGAATATTAATATATATGTAAATAATATGTTTTGTGTACAAAATATTTATTTGTCTAAAAATGATAGTTTTGATATTACAGATTTACTACTAATATTAATAATAACTTTATTAAAATGATACTATTAATAATACTAATGATTTTATTAACAATGATACTTTTGTTTAATAATAATGCTAATTATACTAATAGTTACAAAAGTGATACTAATACTAAAATAATGATAACTTGTATTATTTTCATATTAGTAATCCTAATCATAAAGATAATAATAATAATACAACTATTAGTGATAATAATAATAATAATAATAATAAGTATAATATTTGTACTAATAAAAATGACAATCATTAATAATAATGACATCAGTAATACCTATCATATTTATAATAATAATGATAATAATAATTACAATTGTGATGATACTACTAATATTAATGAGAGATGTATTATATTTCATTATAATAGTAATATTAAAACTAATAATACTTAATATTAATACTTAGGGATCATATCAATAATCATAATACTAAATATGTTCTATTATTAGTAAAAATAATAATAATGATCAATATACTAGTAACTATATTTCTAATAATAATAACATTAATCATGATAATAAAAATAATAATAATATTAGTATTAATAATAATAGAACAATAATAATAATAATAATAATAATAATAATAATAATAATAATAATAATAATAATAATAATAATAATAATAATAATATAATAATAATAATAATAATAATAAATGAAAGAAAAATAGGCTACCTCATTAATTAAGCTTTAAAAAAAAGACTGCCCATGCCAAGAATCGAACCCGAGACCACTCGTTCACAAACGCAACCCTTAACCATTCCTCTAATCTGTTTTTCTGTATTTTATCCCAACAAAATATATATAACCCGTATAATAACTTGTGCTCACTTCATCCTCTTCATCAAAATTTTAAATCGGCCATTGATCAAACAAATTGACCAGAGGTATAAATTAAGATATGAAATTGATACATAAGTGATTTAAAGTTGTGTTTGTGGATTTAAAGACATCAATAAAAAAAACAACACAGTTCTGTGTTCGCGACTTCAAACAACCAAACACACTTTTGATTTTCAAATTAAAGATGTTTCACATGATAATTACAACATGAAATATGTTGTAAATCATAGATATAAACTTTTTGGATCGTTAATTTTAAAAGAAACACTGAAACAATAACAAATTTCTTGATGAACACAATTATTTGACTTTTGAAATAAAGGTTTGACTTCGTAAATTCGAACTCGATTGTTAAAATTGGATCTTGGAACTTCACAGATAGTTCAAAGACACGATTCCTAACAACTTAGCATTAATACTTTTTGAAATTGATTACGAAATCGTTTTATTTGAAAAATTAGATGGAAACAGGGCAGTTGACTGATTTCTTTAAAATTTCAGTTTAATTTAAATGTGTTCCTTCAAATTGTGTTAGCAGGTAGTTATACAAAGGTCAAGTGATGTTATGACAACTATAACGAATCAATTAACAATAGTTTTGTAGATGATTGGCTCGACAAAGAAATTATTCTGTCAGAAGTATATTAATAAAAAATAAAATCGACTGTAACCTGTTCTTGTTTGTTATATAAACGTTTGGAATCAAATGGTACCAGCTGGGTGACACAAAACAAATTAGATACAGTTTAGAAAACGATTGAAAACAGATTCTGATATCTTTTATGTAAAAAAAAATTACGTATAGTTATCTTATTAATTATAATTACAATATGATTATCTTATTAATTATAATTACAAAACTAATACTGATAATTGATATATATCAGTATCATATATATCTGTTTTTTATATATATCTGTATATACTTGATATTATCAGTATTTATATATTTCATATATATATATATATATATATATATATATATATATATATATATATATATATATATATATATATATATATATATATATATATATATATATATATATATATATATATAACAATAAATTAATAGATGGTTATAATTATAATACTCTCAATATTATAATTAATATTAACAAAAGAAAAAAATAAATCTATAATAATATAATAGTAACAATAATAATATTATTATTAATGATATTGGTACTAATAGTTATAAAATTTATATCAATAATAACATTAAAAATAGTAATATTAATTATAATAATACTGATATTTCTTATGATAATAATAATGTTAGTAATAATAATGCCATAACGTTTTATATAAATTTCATAGTTATAAATTATATTTAAATTAATATTAATAGCACTAGTATTGATATTAATATTATGGGTACTAACAATATTGTTATAACAAATATTCTTAATTTATAAGTATTACATATTATAGATTACGTAATATAATTACATAATATATTATATAATAATGAGTATTATCTATTTTAATAACAATAATATCTAATCATAATGAAGATATAACAAGTTACATGTTCCCATTTTCATATTAAAATACTAATATTACAAATACTGATATTAATGAAAGTAGTAATAATATTACTATAACAATTATATTTTAACTTGTTAATAATCGATTCCTAGTTATGTAATATTTACTAATCATATAATAACATATAATTAATATTTATTATTTATACATTTTAATATATTACAATGTATATATCCTTATCAATTATATATATAAAAATCATATATATTTATATATAGACTTATTTTAAATTACATTTAATTATTTGGTATCTTATTTTACATATTTAATTCAAATGTTTAAATTTTATTTTAAACTTCAAATTAATATACATATACTTACATTTACATATACATATTTATTTACAAGCAATTGTCCGTGAATCGTCGGGGATGGTCAAAAGGGCAAATGCATTCATGTAACTGTTCCAAAGTTTTTGAGACTCAACATTACAGAATTTGCTTATCGTGTCGGAAACATATAAAGATCAAGTTTAAATTTGATTGAAAATTCCCGGGTCGTCACAAAGATTAATAATAATAAGTATGACTCAGGTATCGTGAATTAAGTAGTATATTTAATTAGAATTTTTTTTAATTTATTATATGTTAGACCCCTTTGATTTGGTTTTTTTTTTTTTGTTTTCAATTCGACTAAAGTTATATAAATATTAAAATGCAATAAGTAAAATACAGAAATTAAAACTCAAAATATAGAAATTAAAACTAAAAAGGAGGTACTTTTATTGATAGAGTGATAGAGGCATGTTTATTATAACTATAAGTTGCATACCGGATTGTAATAACCCTACTATTTCTGCTAGGCTTTGTTAATTGTCCGTTAAGTTATTTAACGGTACTTAATTTCATTTCGTGTATTTAATTGTATTAAATGCATAATTGAGTTCATGATGAACTACTATATTTAATATATGATTATATTAGCCGGAAAACTTATTTTATGTATTGAAATACTGAGAAAACGATACGGTTTTGAAAACTGCAACAGAGGTTTCACAAGACTGCGAAACGCTTAATTTTTGATAAAACAATTATTTTTAATAATTATTCACTTTAATAAAAACTTATTTAATTTATTATTTATTTAATGGATTAAACTCGGTAGATTGTGTTTTAACGACCGGTTAACGTTCCGGGAACACGATATGGTTAACGGCACTCGAAACGGATCACTAAACGTACACTAGTAAGCAAAACGATCCCATGGACTACCCACGGCCGAACCCCCCTAATGGACCCCTTTTGGACTTGTTTTGGGGCTTAATGGACTACTAGTATCTTTTAGTGAGGCCCTAAACCTAATATAACTAGCAAATTAAAACACCGGACTCTCATTATCCCTAAACCTAGTCGACAGTTTCTCCTTCTTCTCCCTCTCCACATCGTCGACTAGCACCACCACCAAAACACCATTCAAAACTCAAAATTAGCAAAAACCTTGAACATAAACGTTGTTCTACGCGTCGTTCTACATCTAGTAACACCCACTGATTGCTCGATTAAGGTATACTTGCAAACCCGAGATTTCTAAATCTGATTTTTATTATTGTTTGCATGGTCTAGATGTTCTATTGCTCAATTGGTCGTATTTGTACTTGTAATTAGTCGTTATAATATCCGAATTGCATGTTAGGGTTTAATCACGAATTGTTTTTCTATGCTACTAATCTGATGACTTTAGTTTTTGTAAATATAAAGTGTATAGATAGATATATATTGAAAAACTATTGAGTTTGCTCGCTTGAATCGCATGATTTCGTTATGTATAGCTTAAGTTATGCTCAATTGAAGTTTTAGTGTATATTTATGCTCTATTTCAAAAACTTCAATTTGTGTGATTAGAATTAGCTGATGAAATGATGTTAGATGGATAGATAATTGAAAAATACACAAAATGGACTAGGATATCATAGCTATTGGAATTGTGAAAGTCATTTTATGCTTACTTGAACGTTTGCGGTAAAACTTGTTAAACAATGATTTTCCATTGAATCAAACGGCCACTTACCATGATTTTTGGAAACCTAGCTTTTGTATTCTGGTAAGTTCATGATTATTACTCGATCTTTCATGTAGACCTCATCTTCTAATTATTTCTAGATGTTTGTATTATCGACCCCGAAAATGACTACTTGAAATGAATCGAATATGTCTTCTTTGTACATCTAATGGTCTAGCATGAAGTAGAAGTTAATTTAGAGATTGAGCTTCTGATATGATGTTAAATGTATGTTACTTAGCATATCTCATTTGTATGTATAGCTCTGAAAACTCTATCTTCTATATGTTGTATGCGTTCCAAAACCAAAGGCTTGGATTCTGTCTAAATTAAAAAATCCGACATGTTGGTCAAAAATGTACAAATTGGCTACATGGATTTCTTAGATGTATTTACCACTGATAATTTGAGGTGCTAGGAACCATATCTAATTGGCCTTTTTGATTTACTATTTTCTAGATTAAATGAAAATTTTTATGAAACTGATACGCAAACAGAAATTGAACTTGAATATTTTGCATGCTACATGAGTTCTAGGAATCATATGATAGTGTGCTTGGTCTTTTTAGAAAGCTTATCACATGTACTTGTGATCTGGAGTTTATTATAATTGCTTTATGTGTGATTTTTGAACAATGCTTGTCCGATTGCATGACCGTTGTGAAAAAGTACGATAACTAGACTAGTAAACGTTAATTGGCTAAACGAATGTGTGAAACGCATGAGTTAACCTTAGTTTGACTTTGTGGTATCATTGATATGACCTACTGATGTAGTTGACTTAGGTTGACCAACTTGACCAATTTCGACTTTTGTTGACTTGCTTGACTAGTTGACTTTTATGTTGACATTTACTTTACAAGTGTGTCGGTCTGAGCAATAGGAGAACTGTACTGTGAGTCAGTCTTTTAAAACAAACTTATGTAAATGTATATTGGTACATTTAGGTTACATTACTCGTTCGTAGTAATTCGACTACTCTTTACTTGTGATTTTCAAGTGCACTCAAGGTGAGTCTACAGTCCCATACTCTTTTACTTTTTGGGATGTGATAACATGGTATTTTGAAACTATTTTACGCATTAGACATGAGTACTAAACTGAATATACATATGAGTTTGATCCAAAAGCCCTTAGCTTGAATATATTTATTACATATGTAAGGCTCGAACTATAAGAACGGATCCGTAGGTCTGACAAACCTCGCCCAATGAACGGGTGCTTATTACTTCGTAACCATATACTTGATCAGTGTATGCTATATAGGGTAAAGGAAGTCGTGTAGCGCATTATCTATCTGCAGGTTAAAGCTTTATATTCAAGTGCTTATAACAGATGTATAAATTTTACTGCTTTGAACTAAATCTCGTGGTCTAACAACAGATAAACTGATTTACTAAACCTGTAGATTCATTCAACAATTTTGTTAATCGTTTTCATGTTATATCTCTGGTTCTTAAAGGTACTGTGCTTCCGCAAACTTTGATGACTATATGCTAACTTGGTGCATACACTGGATTGGAGTCCAGCATGGTTTATGTCAAGACATTTACAGTCACATTTAAAACAGTTTCATTTTACGTAATGTTTGAGGATTATTTACTTATGTCATTACTGTTAACTTTTTGATTTATTTACTTTAATGACAACGTCTTTTGAAATAAATGCGATTGCTTTTTCAAAAACGTCTCATGTAGAGGGCATGACCTTTAACTATGGGACCAGGAGTTAATACGCCGTTAGTATGTTCTGACGGGGTGTTACACGGATACTATCTTTTTGAGGAATATATATCAGTTTTTATGATTAAAAATAGTTTTACCCATTAATTAATTAACAAGAAAGCAAGATCAATGATTAATCAATTGATGTGACACAACGATAAAAATATAGGGCTTATTATAATGGAGAGTATCCATGATATAATAGCATAAATTAACCGAACAACCACCCTTGAACTCTAGTTCTTTTATGATAACTGCCGCGAGGTTGTAATAAGAAAGATTAGATCTGTTGACTACACCAATTAGAAACAAGAAGAATGTGTTTACCGAATTAAGTTGGGAGTTTTTAATTTTAGCAGTTAAAAATGGTTTCGGCTATGAATGAAGTGATAAATACTCATCATTTATATACAGAATAAGTGTTAATGACTAATATTTAATCAAAATCTTTGACTACAAATATAAAATGTATATTTTAATAAACTGATTGCTATCAAGCCAGTTTTTAAAGCCTACAAGTTCATAATGTTAAACTTTGCCAAATGGCTGAAAACGACATCAGTTGTGTATCAAGTCATTTATTGAAAGACTGTTATGTTATCTAGTTTCATAGATCATAAATATACTTACGTTTATCCATATTGATATTTATCGTGGTTTTTGAAAATCCATTTATCTCGAATCTTATACTTCGTACCTAGCATAATCGTTCAATTTATAGGACAATTGTTATCACAATTTTAATACTTAGAATAGTTAAAACACTCATGCAGAATTAACTACAATACAAGTTGGATAAACTTCAACGTATATTAAAAAAGAAACTCACTTTGTTTATAAAACATTACACTTATTCTAATTTAGATGATAACAATAGTAAAAGATCATAAATTGTCATTTTAATAAATACAAGAAGTAATTTAGCTCATAATAAGGAACACGAGGTCCATTATAGTATTCAGATTCCTATTAATAATAGACATAGTAAGTACCTGAATTAGAGTTTTAATCCCTTGCATCCATTAATTTGCTTGAAATTCAAGGTACTAATGAGAGCGCGACATGTAGCGCGAAAACCACATGTGATTGAAAAAAAAAATTCAAAATTTTTTTTTTTTATAAAAAAGATTTTTTTTTAGAAATTTTTTTTCGGAATTTTTTTTTTACAATCACATGTGATTCTGCATGCCAATCACATGTGATTTTAAACCCAATCACATGTGATTATGCATGACAAATCCAATCACATGTGATTGTACAATTCAGTCACATGTGATTGTGCAGGTAAATCACATGTGATTGAAAAAAATTTTGAAAAAAACATTTTTCGAAAAAAAAAATTCGAAAAAAAATATTTAAAAAAAAAATTTATTTTTCGAAAAAAAAAATTTGAATTTTTTTTCTATCACATGTGATTTTCGCGCCACATGTCGCGCTCTCATTGGTCCCTTGGATCTCAACTTAATTTATGGATTCAAATGAATATTTCTCACCTGAATTAATGAAGTAAACTCCTTCTTGATAACGCTTCCAAAAGTACATCCTTTATTAAACTTTATTAAACGTAATTAACTACAAACTACTAGAGGTAAGAAAATTTGAGAGAGAAACTAGAGAATATTTGAGAGAGCTTGAAAGTATTGTGTGAAAGTGGGATATGAAAAGTGAACGATCATGCTTTCTATTTATAGATAGAGTGAGTCGTCAATTAGCGTCCCGGATCGCCAGTTTGTAGGTTCCAGGTCGCCAATTTGTGCACGAGTCGCTAGTTCGCCCGTTAAACTGCCCTGAGTCTCCAGTTTGCTTCTAGGGTCGCCAGTTTGCAGTCTCCGGTTCGCCAGTTTGACCTCCGGGTCGCCAGTTTGCAGCTACCTGGTCGCCATATTACTAAGTGGATGCTAATCGGGTCGCCAGTTGGTGTAATTGGTGTTAAAACCCCGATAAGGAGTAAAACGTGTTTCCCTAGCCTTATGGAGGATCCTTTATACGAGGGCTATATAAAGGATCCAAGGCTCCCTAGAAAAACTAAGTTTAGCCACTGTTATGTTGAGATTTCAAGAGAGCCGTGGAAAGTCAATCTTGACCGATTGACTTTCTCTGTCAATCTTAATGGTTAATCTTCACATTCATTGATATTCATGTGTCAAGGGTCCTATCATTTGGTATCAGAGCGTCCAGGGATTAATTTTACATCACTATATCAATCCAGAGATTGAAGATTACAGAATCTGTTCACATTCAATATAATCGATTGTGATAATCTGATGTTCAGATTCTTGTGATAAGTTCAGCGAAGGTTTATTAGGTGTATTAGAAAGAGTTTTGATCATCATTACAGCTTTTTAACAACAATTATGGAGAATCAAGCTGATTTTTAGAGTGCGTGGCTAAAACTCTCGGTATTGATCAATTCAAGCTTGATTCTGTGTTTAAGTGAAGGCTTGTGGTTCAGTTAAGTTCGTGAGGTGTTTTATCACATTTTTAACGGTTCAATTTCATCAATTCTTTAAGTATTGAAGATTTGATCATCATTCGGTATTCTAACTGCCATACTGAAATGACCCGTCCTAATCCATCAGAACGAATACATTACATTTGGTAACATCGCGAGGTACTTGACCTCTATATGATACATTTTACAAATATTGCACTCGTTTTTTTTAAAAGACAAACTTTTATTACATCGAAAGTTGACAGACATGTATCCCATTTCATAAAATATCAAACTATCAACGACTTAATAATAATCTTGATGAACTCAATGACTCAAATGCAACGTCTTTTGAAATATGTCATGAATGACTTCAAGTAATATCTCTAAAATGAGCAAATGCACAGCGGAAGATTTCTTTAGTACCTGAGAATAAACATGCTTTAAAGTGTCAACCAAAAGGGTTGGTGAATTCATTAGTTTATCATAAACAATCATTTCATAATTATAATAGACCACAAGATTTCATATTTCCAATTCTCATAAATATACGTCCCATGCATAGAGACAAAAATATCATTCATATGGATTGAACACCTGGTAACCGACATTCACAATATGCATATTAGAATATCCCCATCATTCCGGGATTCTCCTTCGGACATGATATAAATTTCAAAGTACTAAAGCATCCGGTACTTTGGATGGGGCTTGTTGGGCCCGATAGATCTATCTTTAGAGTTCGCGTCAATTAGGGTGTCTGTTTCCTAATTCTTAGATTACCAGACTTAATAAAAGGGCATATTCGATTTCGATAATTCAACCATATAATGTAGTTTCAATTACTTGTGTCTATTTCGTAAAACAGTTATAAAAAAAACATCGCATGTATTCTCAGTCCCAAAAATATATATTGCAAAAGCATTTAAAAAGGGATTAATGAAACTCACGCATATAAATATTGTAAAACAGTTAATAAAGCATTTGCATGCATTCTCAGCCCAAAAAATGTAATGAGTAAAAAGGGAGCAAATGAAACTCACCTAATGTATTTTGTAGTAAAAATACATATGACTATATTGAACACTGTAGGGTTGGCCTCGGATTCACGAACCTAATCATTTATATATATTAACACATATATTTGTAATCGAACAAATTTATTATATCTTAAATTATATATTATATATATTTAATTTGTATGTATTTTTAAAAATGACTATTATTTATATAGTTATATTAATATTTATATATGATTAATATTATATTAAAAATACATCATTTGTCATATATGAATATTTATATAAAAATATGTTTATAATATGTATTATTATTATAAGTATAATTTTTATATACATAACATTTATTTGTTGTAAAAATAACAATAATGATAATACTAGTAATAAAAATAATGATAATAATTTTTAATAATAATAATACTTAATAATAATAATAATAATAATAATAATAATAATAATAATAATAATAATAATAATAATAATAATAATAATAATAATAATAATAAATAATAATAATAGTAGGAATGCTACCTCAAAAGAGTAAGCCTAAAAAAATAACAACACTGCCCGGGCTCAAACCCGAGACCTCTTGATTAAACGTAAACACCCTCAACCATCCGTCTACCTCAGCTTTTCTGAAATAATCTCGAATAAAAATTATATGACCAATTAATCTGTTAGTTTCCTTTTTCTCAATCACTAACACAATTGGGTCACAGCCCAATATAATTAGTAAGTCCAAGAACCTAATTGATCAAACCAACACTTTTGTTTTGTGCCCCTTTTTTTTCGATTTATACAGGAACAGGTAAGGAGGCAGCAGCAGGTTCACCCATGGCTTCGATTCATCTCCATTATTATCATAAGTTACGATATCATCATCCCAGTCGACATCATACCTCGTTACATCATCATCTTCCTACTTTTATTATCCTATTCATCTTCTTCACAGAATTTATCACCAATACTCGTCATCTATCATCTTAAGCTATCTTATATCCTAATCAACTTTATTTTCACGAATCATCATCATTACGATTATATCATAATTATGATCATTATCATTACGATCATCATAAGATCATCATAAGATCATCATGAGATCAGCGTTATCTACACAACCGAACATCATCATCAAAGTTCCATGATCACCCTCATTCTTTTTATTATCATCTATCTTATTTCTAATCATCAATTACATTTGATCATTTAAAAAAAACATAGTAGTCATTTACTTATATATGTGGTTATTGATTCGGCCGAAAAAACAGAAGTACTAGTCATCCATAAACAATCGAACAGTTTGGACATCATCGAGCAAGCCCATGAACAACTAATCCAACTCAACAATGACTTAAGGTCCATTAACACACACCCTAGTGTCACGGCCCAACTGATGAACTGGATTTCAGTCTAACGTGGCCCAATCATGCAACAGGAACGGTTTCAAAGTCCAGCATCAGTATGATTTCGCTTTATAGAATTCGAATTGGATCCTTCCAATAAATAATCATCCACTAACTTAAATGATAATAAATGTCGGCCACAATAAAGGAATAAGAAGAAAACGTCCATATCTCCTTTTTGACTATTATCATTGTCTATCATTTTCTTGGTTATCAATGAAAAAAAAATATAAAGATGCTTATCTCAATCAAGAGAAAAATACTAGCTATTTTCTATACATAAAGGGTTGTTGATTGAGTTGCTTATTCGATGAGGCAGAAACAACACATTACGAAGCATATGGTTCTTGAGGGTTGTCGTTGAAGTAGAGTGGCGTCTGAATAGAAAATAGGAGATAGTATACTTACGCGTTGAAAGGACCCGTCCTAATCCACCTGGAAATCCATATCGGCATAACTGTCGGAATCTGAAGAATTCGAACTAGATGCGGAATCCATCTTGTATAATGGGGAAAATGAATTTTTGGTATGGAATAGATTATAGGAGTTAGATTTGGTACTCTTCAATACATAATTTACATATGTATATATAATACCAAAATCCCCTAAATTACAGAGAATCTTTGAAAAGGTATCAGTCAAAGTTCGCAATAACAGATATGCTAAGATAAGAATTCGTCTATACACTATCAATGCAGTAAATGCAGTAAAACGTGTCTAGACTTATGAATTATAAGCAGGTAATTTCCTAAGGATGATAAGCAGATGATTTCCGACTAGAAATGATAAGCAAAACTTTTGACATGTAGACACGGTCGAAGTCCAGACTCATTAATGCATCCTAACAACTACTAGTTAGACACACTAATGCAAGACCTGGTTCGCTACGACCACCGCTCTGATACCAACTAAAGGACCCGTCCTAATCCACCTGGACGAAGTCATCAACATTTGGTCCCATTGCGATGATCGGCTCCAAGTAATGTCCTTATATTGAGCAATTGCACAGCGGAAGACTTAATTCCTACCTGAGAATAAACATGCTTTAAAGTGTCAACCAAAAGGTTGGTGAGTTCATAGGTTTATCATATCAATCATTTCAATATATTAATAGACCACAAGATTTCATATTCATAAACATAATACACTCGCAAGTGTATGTAAAGAATTCTAAGTGGTTGAGCACTTGGTAACCATACTTAACATTTAATCAACGTCGTATATTCCCTTTATTATGAAATCTCACTACACCGTACCAAGTGTAGTCACCAAAATGAAGTACTGTGCAACCGTTGAATACTGGTCGTCTAGTCCGGTTGGGGTTGTCAGGCCCGATAGATCTATCAACAGGATTCGCATTTACCATACCCATGTAAATAGTAGTTACCAAGCTACAGGGAAATATGCCAGTGGTACAACTCAACGTAGAATATATTTTTAAGTACTTGTGTCTATTTTGTAAACATTTATAAAAGCAGCGCATGTATTCTCAGCCCAAAAATATATATTGCAAAAGCAATTAAAAAGGGAGCAAATGAAACTCACTTTTGCCTTGAAGGTATTTAATTCGACTTGGTCTCCGATAGATATCACGAACCTAACCATATATATAATATTTCAACATATATATATATATATATATATATATATATATATATATATATATATATATATATATATATATATATATATATATATATATATATATATATAATTTTAATACTTTTAATATTTTCTTAGTCTGTAGTTAGTAGTCCGATGTTAGTGGTCCATAATTAGTTGGTTAAATAAAATAAATAAAGACCCCATCGTATTCGTATTGATCAGAATTAATCTCGACCCATGGTACCATGTTGTCAAATGATGTGTTGCGTACATAAAGTACCGTGTTGTCAAATGACGTGTTGCGTACAATCATGAGGTCTTATGATTAATCTTCTCGTGTTGTTTACGGGTGGTCCTGAAATATATAAAATCAAATCATAAGTAATTAAATATAAAATATCATATTAATTAGAAAAGATATGATTAATTTACTTTTTCTCCAAATATTTTCGTAGCTAAACTAGCTTCGGATACCCAATCTTGTTTTAGTCGTAGTTTCTTCATTACAACTCCGTTTTTGTTGGTTCAACTTGCCACTTCCTTAGATCGAGTCAAATTTTAAGAATATGAACTGAAAATACCTTAGTTTGTATTTGAAATTATAGGTTATAGGTCAAACTTTGGTGAAACTTATGAAAGTGATCATTTTCCATCATAAAAACAACATTTAATGATCATTTTTCTAAAAAAACTTACACTTTGAGTTAAACCATGAAATTTTTATGTGTTAACATATTCATAAGAAATATCATATTTACAGAACATGAACTTCCAATTCAAAGTTCAAAATGATTTTTAATTATCCAACCCAAAACAGCCCCCGGTTGCACTCCGACGACGTAGATTCAGTTTTTAAGATGTTCTTTGTAAAACCAAGTTATATCTTGTTAGGTTAGCATATCATTATGATATATTACAGGTCTTGAAGTGTTTTAAAAGTCAAGTTAGAAGGATCTATTTAGTTTGCGAACAAGTTTGAAATCATTCAAACTATGTTCTTGTTGTTAAAATTTTATACCACAAAATAAGATAGCTATATGAATATGAATTGAATAAGATTATGAACAAGGTTACTACCTCAAGTTACTTGGACAAAGTTACTGCAAAAGATAAGAAATAATCTTGGAATCAAAGAGTGGTGGAGTTAGATCAAAAGGTTGGAAGTAAACTTCTTCAAATGGGTGGTTATTTTGATATGTTCTTGAAAGAGTTTTCTTATGGTGTTTAAGGCTTGTAATTGAAGCTAAATGATGGGGAAAATGCTTGGAGATGATCAAGTATGAAGTTAGGAGTATTTTGAGAGAGAAATGAGGGTGTAGGTATGAGAAAATGGAGTGAAGAAATGATGTTCATTTATAAAAACGTTTTTAGTTTATAAAGAAAGAAAAGGATTCCTAATTTTGTTTTCTTACTAATAATTCATACTACTTGACAAATCCTAGTTACCTCATATCTAGGGCAGTAATAATGTTGATTAGGATGTTGATTTGATGTGTATATACCAATAGTAAATACGTATGGAAGCTGGATATGATACGGGTACATATACCCTAGATATACGTATAGAAATCTTGAGGAAACGGAACGAGAATTCAAATATAGCTATCTTTTGTGAATATACTTATATTGTTTTATGTATTTAAGTCCTAAAAAAGTGATTAAATACATTATATATACGATACATGTATAAGCATTATAGATTATAAGTATATATATCAAAGAATGTTACGTATAGTTATCGTTTTGAAAACTTAAGTTAGTAGTTTCAAAATATACTTATAACTCATTGTCATTAATAAAAAATGAGATGTTAAACCATCCTTAGATCATGTGAAATATATATAAATACATATATATACACAAACGTATAATTATCTTATGTTATATAGTTCGTGATATCATCGGTCATATTGGACGGTCAAACGTTGTGTAAAACTCTTTTCAAAAACACAAGTCTCAACAATTTGGATTGCTTATCATGTTGGTAGGGTTTAATTTATGTAAATATTAATCTCATAAGTATAATTTGGTCTGAAAATTCCGGGTCATTACACACGTAGCAGGAGAAATGATTTATTTGGTGGTTAATGATCGGAATAGAAATATAGTAGTTGCAACAGGAAGAAATCGTGTAGTAGCATCACTTAGTTGCAGGTGGTATTTATGGATGGGTTTTATATGGGTGGAAAAAGTGGTGAGACTTGAGTTGATAGAAATACATAAAGAGGGAAGATGATGGCGATCGTACAATTGAGTTTGATGATGGTGATTTACGAGGTTCGATTAATTCAGTAAACAGAAGAAAAATATATATACGAGCAGGTGATATCTTTTTGATGAAGGTATTAGGTTTATGGTTTGAACAGGAAACGACAATAGTTAGCAGCTGCAGTGGAGGTGATTATTTGATGGTTGTTTGGTGGTGGTGCGTGGCTGTTTTGGATGGTTTATAGGGTCTGATCGAATGAACACAATAATCAAATAGCAGTAGTAGCAAACTCTCCACAGAAACCGAAAGTATAATAGTAGTAGTGATTAATATCGAATGATGATGAATTATGTGAGTTGATCAACATGAGATAATAGCAGTACAAAGAAATCAAAGAAGTTACAGTGGTGGTGTTAAGGTGGTAAGTGATGGTGGTCTCGGTGATTTGAAGAAGACAAGATGGTGGTAGTTGCCGTTGATCGTGAAGGCGCTTCTTTGATGATGGTATGGTTTGGGTGGCGGTTGATTTGAGGAGGAAAGAGAATATAAGCATGTATATTTTAAAAGAACACTAGTGAGTTATTGATCAATAGAGTGATGGGTGATGATAAAATCAAACAAGGAACAAAATATCAAAAGATGGTGATGGTTGAGTATTCACGAGAAAGAAAGATGGTGTAGTGGGTTTATATGCAAATGTATGTATGTATATATAATATGGATAGCGGTGATTATGATAGAAAATAGAAAGTTGGTGAGTGGTTACTTATCTATATATCTCTGTCTATAATCCATCTATATGTATATATATATATATATATATATATATATATATATATATATATATATATATATATATATATATATATATATATATATATATATATATATATATATATATATAGAATGGTAAAGTAAAGTAAATA
The DNA here is from genome assembly GCF_046630445.1 of Rutidosis leptorrhynchoides. NCBI lineage: Eukaryota > Viridiplantae > Streptophyta > Magnoliopsida > Asterales > Asteraceae > Rutidosis > Rutidosis leptorrhynchoides. The sequence continues at coordinate 316,137,092 of NC_092343.1, forward strand.
CTATAGTAATAATAATAAAATAATAATAAAATAATGTAATATAACTTGTAAACAATAAAACATGTGAATCAATTTAGCAGAGAAAGAAGATTGAGATATTTTGGTGTTTTGTATAAAATAGAATATGTGATATGAGTGGGTGTCTAGTAAGCATATCAATATGTATATATATAAAATATACTAGTGGTAAGATGACACAAAACAGTAATATAAATGAATCATGCATAGTAAAGCCATCGCCCCTATCTCCATATTCAGTCGACATTCAAAATTACGGATTAATATATCTTAATTACAAATCAACGTTATTTTAATATTCTCAAAACTTCATATTTTAACTTGTTTAATAATGGTTGAATGACATATGAGTATTACAATCGTTAAATATCTATATTCAATATACTTTATATAATTAAATATACATGTATCTATTTACAAATAGTTGTTCGTGAATCGTCGAGAATAGTCAAAGGTTAACTAAATTTATGAAACAGTTCAAAACTTTTGAGACTTCAACATTACAGACTTTGCTTATCGTATCAGAAACATATAAAGATTAAGTTTAAATTTGATCGGAAATTTCTGGGTCGTCACACATACCGAGACTGCTTCAAAGTCAGGATTTCATCTTAATTATTGCAGATTGTGGTGTGATTGTGATTCTATCACATTCAGTTTGGATATACGCAACTAATTGGTGTGGTTTGAGCAAGGATTCAATTGATTTTCTAAGTTTTACACTTAGACTCGGTTTGTCAACTGCTACAATTGACATTCGGTATCATAAACTCTCGGTTTCATTGATATTATGATTGTTACTAACTTGTTTCCTTGTCTAGCAAGGTTACCAAGTATGTTCTTACCATACCGAGTCTCACTCAATCTCATAACATCTTCGATTCTCACTATGATCTGACCTATCATTTGGTATCAAGATAAGCCGGACCTCCAGGCCCCGTTGTACGTTGAGGCAATACGACATCACTTGGATGAAGTATATCAAGAGGATTTCCCCGATACGCAGGGTGACTTTTCAAGATTTTTCGGGTCCCCTTCGACTGTTCTGGACTTCAATGATTGAGTTTCCTCAATCGATTCTGTCAATGCAGACTTTACTGTAGAGGAAGACTTTACTTCCTTTTGAGATGTCGAAGCATCTTTGCTTGTGAGATTTATTCTTAAATCCTAATTAAGTTGGATGGGCTGATTGGTCTTTTTACCATCCATGCGTTCAAATCTCTTGCCTACCGAAGCTTACGCTTCATTTAGCGTAGGGCTTACTGTTATTCTTGGATGTGATATGGAAATGGGTGAAGGTGACCTAGTAGGCTCTAAATCTTGGTCCGTATCATCAATGGTTAGAGTAACTGTTTGACGGACGATAGGAGTCGAAGTCCTAGATCTAGTTACTCGTTGAGTTGGCAGAGTCTGAATCATCTCATCAGGGATATAAGGTGTCTTCTTCTTCATTTATTCGGGAGATGACTCAGTTGATGATGTATCAGTGTCACTCCCCTCAGGTGTAGTGGATAAGGTAGGTTCAATCCCAAGTGGACTAGGTTCCCTGATCCTCACATGTTGAGAAGGTCGGATAACCCTAGGGCATTTAAGGTTAACCCTAGGTGAGGTGGAAGCTGGTCCGGGTTGTGCTACTGGTTCCTCTACAACCTCTGGGCTTGAACCACGACTGGTTCAACTTGTTCTTGTTGTACCGGGTTCGGAAGAGGTATCCCTACTGCCTCATAGTATGTATGGATTCTGGCATCTAAGGGATTAGCCAACCTCACCAACCAATCTGGTATTGGTGCCGTCGATTGATTATCTGAATCACTGGGGTGTTCATCTTTACCTCCCCAAAGTGAACCATCGGCATGCCCTGTGTACCTGGAACATGAATATTTGCATTTCTACAAGTATTTATAGCATCATGAATGAAAATGCAGAAAAACCTTTCACAAGGAATATATGAACTCCTTGTCTTGTCAACTTGTGCCTGGACCAGATCCTATAAGATCTCAGCATAATCTGGATTTTCTACCCGTGTGAAAGAGTAGAACAGCTTCTGCATAGGGACCGTCAAGCTATCAGATCCACTCCTTGTCATCAAAAAAAACCTGTTAATGGTCGGGAAGATCACATACCACCGGAAGTGTAGATACTTCTTCTGAAACTTAGCCGGTGTAACATTAGTGTCTCCACTATATCTAAGCTGGAACACAGAGTTCATCATCTGTTGAGTAGATGGAAATGCAGGAGCATTGTTCATTAGAGGAAGCTGAAATATCCTCCTGAAATCAGCTTTTGTAATCCTCCTTAATCCATTAACCCCTCTGAGTTGAAACTCAAATCTTGCAGATTCTCCCTATGGATTAGTAGCTGTAGGTTGTGTAGCCTCAACAAATTTGATTCTATTTAGAAGACTCAAATCTGCCTCAGGTACATTGACAGTGTTACTCAATGCACCCCATAAGGTATGCCTTTCCAGAATTGCAAGCCAGTAATTGCCGGGTATGTTGGTCTCAGAATTAATGAAGTGATTGTTCGCCATTTAGTTGTTTGAATAAGAAATAGAAGACCACAATATGTTATCATAAAGCACATATCTCTATTCCTATTTCCTTTGCATTTATCAATTATATGATTTTTATGGATTTTCTAAGTTATAAAAATCATTTATTCAAATTATTCACAAGAAATTGACAATCATGATAACAAATTAAAGCATTCATGTAACAAGTATCATGATTATACAAACAATAGCACCAAAAATCCAATTAACACTTAGTCATTTTCAAATTCAAGAGTAGATTCGGTAACCATGAAATATTACAGATTCGGTAACCAAATATGCTTTTTCTTTTTACTTCAATGAACTAGATTAAGCATGCAAGTTTTTAAAGTTAAAATCATAAAACTATAATGTAGCGACCCGACCAAATCATGTTTAACGGCGCCGTCTACGTAGGCCCCATTACATGGTCATAAGTCTTTAAGACAAAGTTTGACCGAAAATATGTCGCATTCATTTCATAAGTGTGAGTGTTTCAAAGTTTACAAAAGTAGTTTCCATATCTAGTACATAACGATGTTTAAAGTACAAATGAAACACGTGCGACACAGTTTAAAGTAGTCAAAAGACGCTCCACGATATGCAAGTATACTCGACATCCAAAGCAAGTATCAAAAAGAAAGTGCGGAAGCATGTATCACTAATGTTCAAGGACCTGAGAAAAACATAGAAATCTGTCAACGAAAACGTTGGTGAAATCATAGGTTTAAGTAAGTAAGTGAGTAAAAGTAAGTCGAACCACAAGATTTACATCAATGATAAATAGTAATACATTCTAAAAGTTAATATTCACGAGCACCCAATTATCAAGGCTTAACATTCCGTCCGTTGATACCCCATTAATAGTGCTAGAACAACACTGTTTCCCGAAAATATATTTCATCCGTAGACGGTAGTGAACCATCCTAGATGAGGGTTTGTCAAACCCATATGGCCATACAACATAAGTTCACGCCTACACTTACACCCTGCAAGTGTAACTAATGATAATCAAATTGAGGATTTCGTTCTAAACTCGTATGTAGAATGTTTGTTTTCCTGTACTTGTGTTCACTTAGTTAAAAAGAAACGTTTATGTTTTCTCATCCTAAATATAAGTTCAATAGAGTAAAAGTGGGACTATGATCTCACCTTGAGCTCAAGAGAAAATAAGTACTTCGACAAGTAACGTGTGCAAAGAACAATGCTAGTCTTGTCCTAAACAAATAGGTTGTATCAATAACGATAGTCACGATTGGTCAAAGATGTTCAATTAGTCCTATGGCTCGTTACGACTCGATTATGTAGCATGTGAATCAATTTGTCAAGTTTCATGCAAGATACAAGTATAGAAACAAGTTAGGAATGTTGCATAATCATTTGGTTAAGTTTGAAAAAAAGTCAAACTTTGGTCGGTCAAAGTCAATGAAAAAGTCAACACGTTCGGGTCGAGTCCCGAACTATTTTTCTGAGGTTTTTAATCATATATGAGCATGTTAGAACAAGTTACATGTGAATCGGAGGTGCATAACATAGCAAACATTATTCGAAAATTGACAAAGTTGGACAGACCACTTTGGCGCGCCGCGCCATTACCTGTGCAGAGAAATCTGGCAGTTTTTAAGTTTTATGCACGAACCTAACTTCAAACAATCACCATTTATGACCCGCAAACAACCAAAACAGGTATCTTATATCATCGGAAATGTATTTTGACAAGGAAAACAACTAAACACATTTCAACAATCAGATTTACTTTTACAACAACCAAAATCATATTCAAAGCTCCTCATTAAATGCATTCAAGTTCATAAATGAAATTTGATGATTCGGCAACCAATTTACATGAATGATATCCCGTTTCGAAGGTGATCAAGCATACAATACAACCTAACACTTACAAATAACATTTCATGTCATTCAAAGCATTAAATGTTCACATTAAATTCTATCAAACCCTAACCAACAACATCAAAATCACTAATCATGTTTATGAAGTTTTCTAAAACAACCTACACATCAAATTGAAGCTAGTGATACTAGGAACACATTTAATACATGCATTTATAACATTTAACAACATTCAAACAACCAAATCACCAAATCAAACACACCAAAGTTCATATTCAAACTAGTTACTTCAAATAACGAAATCGAACATATAAATCATATATTCATGTTAGACTTGAGCCATATACACTAATTAACAACTTTATAACTTAAAAATATCACGAACACAAAATCTAGTGATTTTAGAAAGTTACCCAAATGTAATGAAATCGGTATGGAATCGAAGAGGAAGTTGCAAGGATTCCAAATATGTAATTTGTTTTGATTGATGCTTGCTCGATTTGATTTAGATGATGATTCTTCAAATTGGAGAATTGAAAGAAAATATGGAAGTAGAAGAAGAAAAGGGAAATGAAAAAAGAAAAGATGGGGTGAGGGTTGACTAGTCAAATGCTAGTCACCTCTTTGATCACTTGGCAAAACTAGTCCCTCAAGTTTGGTTTCGGGTACGTAAAATTTCCTAAACAAGGTAATTTAAAACGCGTATTAACGGGAGATGTTATAAACATATAACGGAGTTTAAAATAGTATAACGGAAAAAGGCGGGATGTTACATTACCTACTCCTTAAAAGAAATTTCGTCCCGAAATTTAAGTAGGCGTAGTAGTCGTTGTTTCTTCCTCGGGATCTTGCGTTTCTGGAACCAGAAATAAGTGAGGGTATTTCCTTTGCATTTGGTCCTTCCTTTCCCAAGTAAACTCGGGTCCCCTTTTGGCGTTCCAACGGACTTTAACAATCGGAATTTGGCTTTGTTTCAATGTCTTGACAAAGGTGTCCACAATTCCTACCGGTTCTTCCACAAAATGAAGTTTGTCGTCAATAGTAAGTTCCTCGAGAGGGATGACGATATCGGGTTTGGTAAGACACTTTTTCAAGTTAGATACGTGGAAGGTAGGATGAACAGAGTTTAATTGAGGCGGAAGATCTAAACGATAAGCAACGGTTCCAATACTCTCCAAGATTTTGAAAGGACCAATATACCTTGGATTTAGCTTCCCGCGTTTCCCAAAACTGATTACACCTTTCCAAGGCACGACTTTTAACATTACTCGGTCACCGACTTGAAATTTGAGGTCGTTGCATCGTTTGTCGGTATAGCTCTTTTAACGACTTTGGGCCGTCCTAAGCCTATCTCGGATTTGAACGATTTTCTCGGTGGTTTCGTGAATGAGTTCAGGTCCGGTGATTTGCACGTCGCCTACCTCGGCCCAACAAAGAGGTGAACAAAATTTTCGGCCATATAGCGCTTCAAAAGGTGCGGCTTTAATACTCGCGTGATAACTATTGTTGTAAGAGAGCTCGGCGAGAGGTAAGTGCTTGTCCCAAGCTTTTCCAAAATCAACCACGCAAGCTCGTAACATGTCCTCCAAGGTTTGAATTGTGCGTTCACTTTGCCCATCGGTTTGAGGATGATATGCGGTGCTCATGTCTAAACGCGTTCCCAACACTTCTTGTAAAGTACGCCAAAATCTAGAAACGAAACGGCCATCTCTGTCAGAGATAATCGATAAAGGTACACCGTGTCGGGCTACGATCTCCTTAATGTAAAGTTGTGCAAGTTTCTCCATTTTGTCGGTTTGTTTCATAGCGAGGAAGTGTGCGGATTTGGTGAGACGGTCAACAATAACCCAAATGGTATCATAACCGCCCGACGTTTTTGGTAGTTTGGTGATAAAATCCATCGTTATCCTTTCCCACTTCCATTGCGGGATTTCGGGTTGTTGAAGTAATCCGGACGGTCTTTGGTGTTCGGCTTTGACTTTGGAACATGTCAAACACTTGGAAACATAAGTAGCTATGTCCCTTTTGATGTTCGGCCACCAATATAGTTGTTTAAGGTCGTGGTACATCTTATTGGCACCGGGGTGAATCGAGTATCGTGACTTATGGGCTTCATCTAAAATAAGGCTTCGTAGGTCCCCATAACTAGGCACCCAAATCCTTCCGGCGAAATATCGGAGTCCGGTTTCCTTAATTTTGAATCGAGAGACGAGAATATTCAAGAGCTCGTGTGAAACATTTTCATCCTTGAGAGCCTCATCTTGGGCTATCCGAATTTGGCTATTAAGGTTGGTGTGGATGGTGATGTTTAAGGCTCGGACCCGAAGAGGCACCGCTCTTTCTTTTCGACTTAAGGCATCGGCTACTACATTTGCCTTTCAGGGATGGTAACGAAGCTCGCAATCGTAATCGTTTAAGGTTTCAATCCACCTTCATTGTCTCATGTTTAGTTGCTTTTGATCGAAGATGTGTTGGAGACTTTTGTGATCGGTAAAGATAGTACTCTTGGTTCCATAAAGATAGTGTCTCCACATTTTAAGTGCAAAGACAACGGCTCCGAGTTCGAGATCATGTGTTGTGTAGTTTCGTTCATGAATTTTGAGTTGTCGAGAAGCATAAGAAATGACTTTCGTTCGTTGCATCAACACACACCCAAAACCATGTTTCAAGGCGTCGCAATACACAACAAAATCGTCATTGCCTTCGGGAAGTGACAAGATAGGAGCGGTGGTTAGCTTTGTTTTCAAGATTTGAAATGCGGATTCTTGTTCGGTCGCTCAATTGAATTTCTTTCCCTTGTGAGTTAAAGCGGTTAGAGGACGGGCAACCAAAGAGAAATCCTTGATGAATCTACGGTAGTATCCAGCGAGACCCAAGAATTGACGAATGTGAGTAGGAGTAGTGGGAGTCTCCCATTTACTAATGGCTTCGATTTTCGTTGGATCGACTTTAATACCTTGGTCACTTACAACATGACCAAGAAATTGAACTTCCTTCAACCAAAATTCACACTTGGAGAATTTGGCATAGAGTCGTTCTTGTCTTAAAAGTTCAAGCACGAGCCAGAGGTGTTCCTCGTGTTCTTCTTCGCTTTTAGAATACACCAAAATATCATCGATGAACACGATAACAAATTTGTCAAGATACGGTTTGCACACGCGGTTCATAAGATCCATGAACACCGCCGGTGCATTAGTGAGACCAAATGACATTACAAGAAATTCATAACTACCATAACGAGTTCGAAAAGCGGTTTTGGAGACATCTTCCCCCTTAACCCTTAATTGATGATAACCCGAGCGGAGATCAATTTTTGAATATACACAAGACCCTTGTAGTTGATCAAAGAGGTCATCGATGCGAGGAAGAGGATATCGGTTTTTAACCGTCAATTTGTTTAGTTCACGATAATCAATGCACATGCGTAGGGATCCGTCTTTCTTTTTAACAAACAAAATCGGAGCGCCCCAAGGTGAATGGCTAGGTTGGATAAAACCAAGATCAAGTAGTTCTTGGATTTGACTTTGCAATTCTTGCATTTCGGATGGAGCGAGTCTATAAGGTGCACGTGCTACGGGTGCGGCCCCCAGAATAAGATCGATTTGGAATTCAACCGGTCGATGAGGTGGAAGACCCGGCAATTCATTGGGAAATACATCGGAATAGTCACTAACAATTGGCACATCATCGATGTGCTTCTCATCGGACTCGACTTTCTTAACGTGAGCAAGGATCGCAAAACAACCCTTACGGAGTAGTTTTCTAACTTTAATACACGAAACGAGGTTGAGTCCAGTGCAACTCTTATCGCCATAGACGATTAAAGGTTCACCATTCTCAATAGGGATTCGGATTGCGTTAAGATCACAAAGGATGTGAGATTTCGTTTTGGCTAGCCAATTCATACCGATTAATAAATCGAAGCTTCCTAGTTCCATGGGTATCAAGTCAATTTCAAACTCATTACCCAAAATGTTTAACGTACACCCCCGGTAATATGTGTCGTCACTTAATAGTTTCCCGTTGGCCACTTCAATGGTATAAGTGGTATCTAGTGGGAGTGGTGGAGTGCTAAAAGAATGAATCAAAGTCTTGGATACAAAGCATTTATCGGCACCCGAATCGAATAAACAAGTAACATAAGTGTTGTCGAGAAGAAACGTACCCGTGACTAATTCATTGTCATCTCGGGCTTCCTCGGTGTTGATGTTGAAAGCTCGACTGCGCGTATTGGGGTTATCTTTCTTCTTCGGGCATGCGTTTCTATAATGGCCCATTTGGCCACATTCGTAACAAGTGACCGTTTTTGGAGGATTGGGCCCTTTTCGAGCGATGGGGGCAGCGCTTGTGCAATTGTTGGCCTTATGACCAACTCCTTGGCACCGGTGGCAAATTAGCTTGCCGCATTCACCCGAGTGGTGCTTGTGACATTTGTTGCAAAAAGGTTGAGTTCCAGCATAACCTTTCTTGCCGTCATTGTTGAAAGGCTTTTTGGTGAAGGTGTTGTTGTTGTAGTTGCTTGATGGAGTGGCTTACCATTTCCTTTTGTTGCCACCCAATTTGTCTTCGGCCTTAGGAGCCAGCACTACAATTTCATCAACCTTTTCAATCAATTGGCAGGATATGTTCAAAGCGGCTTGGTGATTAACGGGTTTGGAGGACATCACTCCTTGTTTGATGCTTTTTGGAAGACCGTCCATATAGAGTTCAACCCTTTGAGATTCGGGGTTCACGAGATTAGGACACATCAAGGATAGTTCGGCGAAGCGTTGGTTGTAGGCCTTGAGATCGTTTCCGACCGCCTTCAAAGTTCTTAGCTCTTGTTCGAGCTTTCGGGTTTCTTCGAGGGAAATATTCAACAATCATCTTTTCCCTTAAATCGGCCCAAGAGAGGGCATGAGCTTCATCGGTACCCACCGATTGTATATAGGTGTTCCACCATGTGAGGGCGACACCGGCGAAAGTGTGAGAGGAGTATTTGACCTTGTCTTGGTCTCGACAACCGCTTATGCTAAAGACGGCCTCCGTTTGTTTAAACCATCGAGTAAGAGTAACCGGTCCCCCGGTTCCATCAAAAGTGTGAGGTTTGCACCCCATGAAGGATTTGTAGGAGCACCCTTCGTTTGAGTTACCGGCTCCATTGTTGTTGTTGTTGTTGTGGTTGTTGTTATTGTTGGAGGAGTGATCAACCGTGGCCGCTTCTACGGCGGTGGCTATCATTCGTTGTAGAGCTTGTTCGGGAGTCTCATGGTGTGGCACACGACGAGGAGGCATTGTTCCTTCAAAACACAAGAATACCGTTGATTAGTATTCTTAATAATACTAACCATGATATGGAATAAGGATAGAGAAAAATTTTCCTTGACTCGCCTTAAATTCTTTATGTCATAATGTCGGAATGTTCATATGAGTCACCGTAATATAATCCCGGAAATTATATTACCCTAATTCATATGTGCATTCGACACTAATTCATATAGTCAAGGTGGCGCGTCAATTAAATTAAGTAACGTGAGATTAAGGTTGAATAAGAAATTGATGTGATAGACGAGTTCGAGTGTAATGCACAAGTAGTCAAGTAATTCCTACTTCATGTCTATATGCCGGTTGTAGTCTAGATTCACTAATGTACCCTATGACTCGGGGTTGACACCAATGAACTCTAAATTCCTACAACCAATGCTCTGATACCATCTGTAGCGACCCGACCAAATCATGTTTGACTGCGCCGTCTACGTAGGCCCCATTACATGGTCATAAGTCTTTAAGACAAAGTTTGACCGAAAATATGTCGCATGCATTTCATAAGTGTGAGTGTTTCAAAGTTTACAAAAGTAGTTTCCATATCTAGTACATAACGATGTTTAAAGTACAAATGAAACACATGCGACACAGTTTAAAGTAGTCAAAAGACGCTCCACGATATGCAAGTATACTCGACATCCAAAGCAAGTATCAAAAAGAAAGTGCAGAAGCATGTATCACCTAATGTTCAAGGACCTGAGAAAAACATAGAAATCTGTCAACGAAAATGTTGGTGAAATCATAGGTTTAAGTAAGTAAGTGAGTAAAAGTAAGTCGAACCACAAGATTTACATCAATGATAAATAGTAATACATTCTAAAAGTTAATATTCACGAGCACCCAATTATCAAGGCTTAACATTCCGTCCGTTGATACCCCATTAATAGTGCTAGAACAACACTGTTTCCCGAAAATATATTTCATCCGTAGACGGTAGCGAACCTTCCTAGATGAGGGTTTGTCAAACCCATGTGGCCATACAACATAAGTTCACGCCTACACTTACACCCTGCAAGTGTAACTAATGATAATCGAATTGAGGATTTCGTTCTAAACTCTTATGTAGAATGTTTGTTTTCCTATACTTGTGTTCACTTAGTTAAAAAGAAACGTTTATGTTTTCTCATCCCAAATATAAGTTCAAAAGAGTAAAAGTGGGACTATGATCTCACCTTGAGCGTAAGAGTAAATAAGTACTTCGACAAGTAACGTGTGCAAAGAACAATGCTAGTCTTGACCTAAACAAATAGGTTGTATCAATAACTATAGTCACGATTGGTCAAAGATGTTCAATTAGTCCTATGGCTCGTTACGACTCGATTATGTAGCATGTGAATCAATTTGTCAAGTTTCATGCAAGATACAAGTATAGAAACAAGTTAGGAATGTTGCATAATCATTTGGTTAAGTTTGAGAAAAAGTCAAACTTTGGTCGGTCGAAGTCAACGAAAAAGTCAACACGTTCAGGTCGGGTACCGAACTATTTTTCTGAGGTTTTTAATCATATATGAGCATGTTAGAACAAGTTACATGTGAATCGGAGGTGCATAGCATAGCAAACATTATTCGAAAATTGACAAAGTTGGACAGACCACTTTGGCGCGCCGCGCGGGTATATGGCGCGCCGCGCCATTACCTGTGCAGAGAAATCTGGCAGTTTTTAAGTTTTATGCACGAACCTAACTTCAAACAATCACCATTTATGACCCGCAAACAACCAAAACATGTATCTTATATCATCGGAAAAGTATTTTGACAAGGAAAACAACTAAACACATTTCAACAATCACATTTACTTTTACAACAACCAAAATCACATTCAAAGCTCCTCATTAAATGCATTCAAGTTCATAAATGAAATTTGATGATTCGGCAACCAATTTACATGAATGATATGCCGTTTCGAAGGTGATCAAGCATACAATACAACATAACACTTACAAATAACATTTCATGTCATTCAAAGCATTAAATGTTCACATTAAATTCTATCAAACCCTAACCAACAACATCAAAATCACTAATCATGTTTATGAAGTTTTCTAAAACAACCTACACATCAAATTGAAGCTAGTGATACTAGGAACACATTTAATACATGCATTTATAACATTTAACAACATTCAAACAACCAAATCACCAAATCAAACACACCAAAGTTCATATTCAAACTAGTTACTTCAAATAACGAAATCGAACATATAAATCATATATTCATGTTAGACTTGTGCCATAGACACTAATTAACAACTTTATAACTTAAAAACATCAAGAACACAAAATCTAGTGATTTTAGAAAGTTACCCAAATGTAATGAAATCGGTATGGAATCGAAGAGGAAGTTGCAAGGATTCCAAATATGTAATTTGTTTTGATTGATGCTTGCTCGATTTGATTTAGATGATGATTCTTCAAATTGGAGAATTGAAAGAAAATATGGAAGTAGAAGAAGAAAAGGGAAATGAAAAAAGAAAATATGGGGTGGGGGTTGACTAGTCAAAAGCTAGTCACCTCCTTGATCACTTGGCAAAACTAGTCCCTCAAGTTTGGTTTCGGGTGCGTACAATTTCCTAAACAAGGTAATTTAAAACGCGTATTAACGGGAGATGTTATAAACATATAACGGAGTTTAAAATAGTATAAAGGAAAAAGGCGGGATGTTACATATAAAGTACCAGAAACCAGACTCGGTATCAAACCCAAAAACCAGATTCGGTAACTTCAATTTTCACATCTTATTGCTTCATCACACATGTCTAGTCATATAACACTTAAATTTACATCCATAAATAATTTTAAACTCATCAGATCAGTTAATCATGTTGTCATGTTAATCAGACTAAATATCCTTATCATGAACACATTCGGTATATACAAAATCAATTAAACATGAATTAAACATGCAATTAGAGTCGTTTTTCTCATAGATCCACATATCAATCACTATTAGACTTTATTTCAAAGCATTTGATCATTTAAATTTGATTTAATCTTAGATTTAAGATTTGTCTCAGATTCGGTTACTTTCAACAATTTTTCAAATTGGAAGTCTTAATCAAGTAATAAGTGATCTTTTCTGGTTTATATGCATTTATTCAACTCAGATCTATAACATATATATATATATATATATATATATATATATATATATATATATATATATATATATATATATATATATATATATATATATATATATATATATATATATCACAAACTTGATTAAAATCAGAAATTACCAAAGATTTGAAAAAATAAGAGAACGGACTAGGTAGTTTAGCACAGATTTGGTATGATAATCAGATTCGGTATTTGATTAAGAAAGCGTGAGAGTCTTTGACTTTGACTCTACTATTTATAGATACCGAAAATATTTCAGAATTGAGCCATACCGAATGGGCCTAAGATACCGAATACAGTCCCTTTTCAAAATTTAACCAATTTAACTTCAAACTTTGACAACTTAATATCAAGAAATTCACAAGTTTATAATATTTTCTTTAAAATTCAAGATTGAGTGAATTTTGAGCATTTTGAGACTTACCGAATCTGGACTTTGTGTTGTCAGATTCGGTATGATGCTAAAAATAGCATTTATTCATGAAAAATTCAAATCTTTTTGAATTTTAACTTTTCAAATTTTTATAAATTTTCTAAAATAAAGATTTATACTTAGAAAAAGTTGAAATATGTATAAAGCACAAATCTTCAGTGATACCAATTGTTAAAGTGGGTTACATACTGAGATGTATACAAGCCAAAGTGAATTTTATCAGATTAAAACATAATATTTTGTGTATTCACTTTTGAAAATCAATTTTCTTTTCATTTTCTCCCTTTCTCCCCCTCAAAATGTGATATACAGACAAGTAAATCACCATTTTGACTTTTTCACAAGAAAATTGAATAACTCCCCCTTAAAATATGATATCAATCAGTTACCTCCCTCTATCGTAACTATTGAACTATAAGCCCGGGAAGTTAACAGATAAATAAAAGCTCCCCCTTAAAAGATAATATCTAAATAAAAAAGTATCAGTTGCTCCCCCTAGAAAGTATTTACTCCCCCTAAACACAAGATCCCAGGTATAAGGCCCAATAATATTAAGGAATTAAGCACTATACTCAACCATGCCAATTTGATGAATCAAGAACTTTAGCCTAACTTCATCTAAAGGTTTAGTGAACATGTCGGCTAATTGTACTTTGGTAGGCACGAAGTATAATTCTACATCCTCCTTTTCTACATGGTCCTTAATAAAGTGATAACGAATATCTATGTGTTTAGTCTTAGAATGCTGGACTGGGTTGCTAGTAATTGAATTTGCACTCTGTGAATCACAGTATATCATGGTCTTAGTGATCTTAAAGCCATAGTCTAGTAGTTGAGTTTGCATCCACAAAACTTGTGAACAACAGTGAGCTGCAGCAATGTACTCAGACTCAGCCGTTGACAATGAAACACATTTTTGTTTCTTGGATGACCAATCAACTAACCTATTAACCAACATCTGAATGGATCCAGATGTGCTTTTCCTATCAATATGACAACCGCCATGATCCGCATCAGTATAAGCAGTAAGAGTGAAATCAGATCCATGTGGATACCAGATTCCAAGATTAGGAGTACCTTTTAGGTACTAAAAAAATCCTAACCACCGCTTTGTAGTGGCATTTCTTAGGGTTGGACTGAAAGTGGGGAGTATAATGTCTGGTCGACTTGCAGTCAAATACATTAAAGAGCCAACCATGCTTCGATAAAGCGTTATATCAAAGGGTTCCCCATTTTCATCAGCATTTAACAAAGTCCTCATTGGGGTTGACATTGTCCTCAAATCATTCATTTTAAAACATTTTAGCATGTCGTTAATGTATTTTGTTTGACTGAAAAAATGCCATTTGGTAATTGTTTGACTTATAATCCCAAGAAGAAATTGACCTGGTCAAGCATGCTCATTTCAAATTTGTTGGCCATAAGGTCACCAAATTCTTTGCATAAGGCCGGGGACGTGGAACCAAAAATAATATCATCAACGTAAATTTGAACCAAAAGAATGTGACCGTGGTTTTTACGGATGAAGAGCGTTGTATTAATCGTTCCACGAGAGAAGCCATTTTATAGCAAATACTTTGTCAAGGTCTCGTACCAAGCACACGGTGCTTGCTTTAGACTGTACAAAGCTTTCTCCAAGTAGTAGACGTGGTTCGGATGAATAGGATCGACAAAGCCTGGTTGATCAACATAAACTTCCTCTTGAAGATGACCATTTAGAAAAGTAGTTTTGACATCCATTTGAAACACCGTAAACTTCATATGAGAAGCATAAGCAAGAAACAGACGAATAGCCTCAATCCTTGCAACCTGAGCAAATATTTCATCATAGTCAATACCTTCTTGTTGTCGATATCCCTTGGCCATAATACGTACCTTATTTCTAAACACAACCCCATCAGAATCATTCTTGTTCTTGAAAATCCACTTAACCCCTATTGGTCGTTGACCCGCTGGTCTTGGAACTAATCGCCATACTTTCAAACGTTCAAATTGATCTATCTCTTCTTGCATTGCTATCACCCAGTTCGGATCAAGTAAAGCTTGAGCAACCGAAGTTGGTTCAATATTACTAAGAAAGGCAGTATATAGACACATATTGCGAGTAGCCCTTCTACTTGAAACTGGTGCAGTAGCATCACGAATGATAAGATCAATTGGATGACTTTTAGTCCATCGATTATTATGTGGAAGAGGTCCTACATCAGTGGTATCCAGTGAAACATCAACCGTTGTTGACGTCGAGCCATGATCCTCTTGTTCTGATGTGACAGTGTCTAATGTGTTAGTTTGAGTTTCTGGAGAAACAATAGGAATTGTATCAATTGATGCGTCTTGAATCAGTTCAAGATTATCATCAGTAGGTGGGAGGGAGGATGAAGAAGCAACATGTGAATCAGTTGTTGTTGTTGTATCTCCATGATAGAGACTTGGTTGTGTCTCCATAGTAATTGATTGTGATGGTGTTTCTAGTACGCCATAAACATCTGAGTTCTATTGAGGAGTGTAAAGACTATCAAACAAGATATCCAGTTCCTCTGTTGTGACCGTAGGAACACCCTTCTTCAAGAAAATTGAGTGTTACGCGAAAGAAGTAGCAGCCAGGTTAGGATCGGGTTTTGAACTGAATTGTTCAAAAGCCATCCCTAATAACTCATCAAATTTAACATTAATGATTTCCTTAATCGTCTTTGTCCTTTTGTGATAGACACGATAAGCAACCATGTTTGACGAGTAACCGAGAAATATGACCTGATTGCAATGAGGATCAAGCTTTCCGAGGCTGTCAAAATCGTTAAGCACATAGCATATACAACCAAAAACACGAAAATATTTGACATTCGAACGTCTACAATATAGTAACTCATAAGGAGTCTTATCAAACCATTTATTTATGATACATCGAATTTGGGTATAACATGCAGTTGAAATGGCCTCCCCCACATTTTCGGAGGTAGTTTGGAGTAGGCAAACATCGTTCGAGCTGCTTCGCACAACGTACGATTACGTCGTTCGACTACTCCATTCTGTTGGGGGTTCTTGCAGCAGAGAACTGATGTTCAATGCCTTAGTCTTTCAAATAACTATCAAGCAGGTCATTCTTAAATTTCGTCCCATTATCAGTTCTGATGCTCTTAACATGTTTGTTAAAAGAGCGTTGAGTCTTTTTAATGTACTCAATGATAATAGCGGGGGTTTTAGACTTGGTCCTCAAAATAAAAATCCATGTAAATCGAGTATAGTCATCTACAATGACAAGCACATGTTTCCAGCCACCGAGGTTAGAAACTCTCATGGGTCCACATAAGTCCATATGCAATAATTGCAAAGACAATGAAGTACTAGGGTTTTGCTTAAGCGGATGATTAGACCGTTTCAGCTTACCCATTGCACATGATGGACATACATGATGCTTATCATATTGAAAACTGGGAATACCATCAACCAAGTCTTTAGAGACCAGTCGATTGATACCCTTGTAATTCAGGTGTGACATCCGATGATGCCATAACCACAAATTTTCTTTTATGGAACGAGTAGCCAAACACATGTTTCCATGTGATGGTGCATCATTGAGGTCAATAGTGTATAGTTAAGCACAACATTTACCAACAAGGAGATCATTCCCATCGGTGGATTGCATCGAGCATTGACGATGTTCAAAAAGAACTTTGAGATCTCCATCACAGAATTGACTGACACTAAACAAACTGCACCCTAAACCCTCACCATACGAGACCCATTTGATTGTTATGCCATTCTTCACATAATCTCCATATCCCTTTATTGCTGCAATCTCGTCATTTTCGAATGTAACTGTTCCTAGGAATTTGTCAACGTAATTGACAAGCAAGGATTTATTGCCCGTCATGTGCCGAGAACAACCGGAGTCGATATACCAAACACAGACATCGAAACCCTTTAAACGTTAAGTTTCCTAGAGTTTAGGTATCCAAAGTTTCTTGGGTCCTCTACGGTTAGTACCAACAACAAACTTTGGATCATAAATAAATGTATCACATAATGCAGCATGGAATTTAGACATTAAAGCATCATCTAAAACCACATTACATCAAGCATCATAAGCAATATCACGGTTTACACGATCATCAGAGGTCTTTACACACAACTTATTCTAAGTAGATGTTTTGTTCACAGAAGAAAATTCAAAAACATGTGATGACTTCCTTGGTCGACTAGCAGATTTCTTGATTTGGTTTGCTACTTTCTTAGTCGTTGACTTAGGTGTAATGACCCGAACTTTTCCATGTTTATATATATTAATTAAGATTGATATTTACATGATTAAATGTTTCCAACATGTTAAGCAATCAAACTTGTTAAGACTTGATTAATTGAAATATGTTTCATATAGACAATTGACCACCCAAGTTGACCGGTAATTCACGAACGTTAAAACTTGTAAAAACTATATGATGACATATATATGGATATATATATATATATAGTTAACATGATACTATGATAAGTAAACATATCATTAAGTATATTAACAATGAACTACATATGTAAAAACAAGACTACTAACTTAATGATTTTTAAACGAGACATATATGTAACGATTATCGTTGTAAAGACATTTAATGTATATATATATCATATTAAGAGATATTCATACATGATAATATCATGATAATATAATAATTTAAAATCTCATTTGATATTATAAACATTGGGTTAACAACATTTAACAAGATCGTTAACCTAAAGGTTTCAAAACAACACTTACATGTAACGACTAACGATGACTTAACGACTCAGTTAAAATGTATATACATGTAGTGTTTTAATATGTATTTATACACTTTTGAAAGACTTCAATACACTTATCAAAATACTTCTACTTAACAAAAATGCTTAAAATTACATCCTCGTTCAGTTTCATCAACAATTCTACTCGTATGCACCCGTATTCGTACTCGTACAATACACAGCTTTTAGATGTATGTACTATTGGTATATACACTCCAATGATCAGCTCTTAGCAGCCCATGTGAGTTACCTAACACATGTGGGAACCATCATTTGGCAACTAGCATGAAATATCTCATAAAATTACAAAAATATGAGTAATCATTCATGACTTATTTACATGAAAACAAAATTACATATCCTTTATATCTAATCCATACACCAACTACCAAAAACACCTACAAACACTTTCATTCTTCAATTTTCTTCATCTAATTGATCTCTCTCAAGTTCTATCTTCAAGTTCTAAGTGTTCTTCATATATTCTACAAGTTCTAGTTACATAAAATCAAGAATACTTTCAAGTTTGCTAGCTCACTTCCAATCTTGTAAAGTGATCATCCAACCTCAAGAAATCTTTGTTTCTTACAGTAGGTTATCATTCTAATACAAGGTAATAATCATATTCAAACTTTGGTTCAATTTCTATAACTATAACAATCTTATTTCAAGTGATGATCTTACTTGAACTTGTTTTCGTGTCATGATTCTGCTTCAAGAACTTCGAGCCATCCAAGGATCCGTTGAAGCTAGATCCATTTTTTTCTTTTCCAGTAGGTTTATCCAAGTAACTTAAGGTAGTAATGATGTTCATAACATCATTCGATTCATATATATAAAGCTATCTTATTCGAAGGTTTAAACTTGTAATCACTAGAACATAGTTTAGTTAATTCTAAACTTGTTCGCAAACAAAAGTTAATCCTTCTAACTTGACTTTTAAAATCAACTAAACACATGTTATATATCTATAAGATATGCTAACTTAATAATTTAAAACCTGGAAACACGAAAAACACCGTAAAACCGGATTTACGCCGTCGTAGTAACACCGCGGGCTGTTTTGGGTTAGTTAATTAAAAACTATGATAAACTTTGATTTAAAAGTTGTTATTATGGGAAAATGATTTTTATTATGAACATGAAACTATATCCAAAAATTATGGTTAAACTCGAAGTGGAAATATGTTTTCTAAAATGGTCATCTAGACGTCGTTTTTTCGACTGAAATGACTACCTTTACAAAAATGACTTGTAACTTATTTTTCTGACTATAAACCTATACTTTTTCTGTTTAGATTCATAAAATAGAGTTCAATATGAAACCATAGCAATTTGATTCACTCAAAACGGATTTAAAATGAAGAAGTTATGGGTAAAACAAGATTGGATAATTTTTCTCATTTTAGCTACGTGAAAATTGGTAACAAATCTATTCCAACCATAACTTAATCAACTTGTATTGTATATTATGTAATCTTGAGATACCATAGACACGTATACAATATTTCGACCTATCATGTCGACACATCTATATATATTTCGGAACAACCATAGACACTCTATATGTGAATGTTGGAGTTAGCTATACAGGTTTGAGGTTGATTCCAAAATATATATAGTTTGAGTTGTGATCAATACTGAGATACGTATACACTGGGTCGTGGATTGATTCAAGATAATATTTATCGATTTATTTCTGTACATCTAACTGTGGACAACTAGTTGTAGGTTACTAACGAGGACAGCTGACTTAATAAACTTAAAACATCAAAATATATTAAAAGTGTTGTAAATATATTTTGAACATACTTTGATATATATGTATTATTGTTATAGGTTCGTGAATCAACCAGTGGCCAAGTCTTACTTCCCGACGAAGTAAAAATATGTGAAAGTGAGTTATAGTCCCACTTTTAAAATCTAATATTTTTGGGATGGGAATACATGCAGGTTTTATAAATGATTTACAAAATAGACACAAGTACGTGAAACTACATTCTATGGTTAAATTATCGAAATCGAATATGCCCCTTTTTATTAAGTCTGGTAATCTAAGAATTAGGGAACAGACACCCTAATTGACGCGAATCCTAAAGATAGATCTATTGGGCCTAACAAACCCCATCCAAAGTACCGGATGCTTTAGTACTTCGAAATTTATATCATATCCGAAGGGTGTCCCGGAATGATGGGGATATTCTTATATATGCATCTTGTTAATGTCGGTTACCAGGTGTTCACCATATGAATGATTTTTATCTCTATGTATGGGATGTGTATTGAAATATGAAATCTTGTGGTCTATTATTATGATTTGATATATATAGGTTAAACCTATAACTCACCAACATTTTTGTTGACGTTTTAAGCATGTTTATTCTCAGGTGATTATTAAGAGCTTCCGCTGTCGCATACTTAACTAAGGACGAGATTTGGAGTCCATGCTTGTATGATATTGTGTAAAAACTGCATTCAAGAAACTTATTTTGTTGTAACATATTTGTATTGTAAACCATTATGTAATAGTCGTGTGTAAACAGGATATTTTAGATTATCATTATTTGATAATCTACGTAAAGCTTTTTAAACCTTTATTGATAAAATAAAGGTTATGGTTTGTTTTTAAATGAATGCAGTCTTTGAAAAACGTCTCATATAGAGGTCAAAACCTCGCAACGAAATCAATTAATATGGAACGTTTTTAATTAATAAGAACGGGACATTTCAGTTGGTATCCGAGCGTTGGTCTTAGAGAACCAGAATTTTGCATTAGTGTGTCTTATCGAGTTTGTTAGGATGCATTAGTGAGTCTGGACTTCGACCGTGTTTACTTGAAAAATGATTGCTTAACAAATTTTGTTGGAAACTATATATTTTTAACATGTGAATATTATGTGATATATTAATCTCTTAAAGCGTTTGATATTATGTGATAGATGTCTACCTCTAGAACAAGTCCCATTGACTCACCTAATAATAATGAAGAGTCAAATGTAAATTGGAATGATTCGTGGACTGATTCACAAGTTCCTGAAGAGGAACCGGAAGAAGAGTCGAAACCGGAAGAGGAATCGAAACCGGAAGAAGAATCGGAACCGGATGAAGAAATAGAACCGGTGGTGGAAATAATAAAACGGTTAAGTAAAAGAAAATCCTCAACCAACCGACCAAGGTTAATTATGGTCAATGGTGTTTCCGCCAAGGAAGCAAAATATTGGGAGGATTACCAATTCTCCGATGAATCGGATTCCGACGAGAATTCCGATGATGTTATAGAAATTACCCCAACTGAATTTAAAAAGGCTAAAGAAAATAATAAGGGAAAGGGCATAAAAATAGGGAAATCTAATTCCAACCCCGATGAACTTTATATGTATCGTCAACCCCCGAAGTCCTTAAGTTTTAACAATGACCCGGGAACCTCTAAACCACCAGGTTTTTCTAAACCAATGTGGAAAACGACGGCTCGTATTAGGGGAACATCATATATCCCTAGAAACTTGGCAAAACGAACCAAAACCGAAGAAGAAGAAACAAGCAAGTCGGAATAAGATAGTTGTATTCGTGTGGTGTAATATATGTAATATAGTGTGCTTATGCTTTATGATATATGTAAAAATTGCTTGTATTAATAAGTATTTTTTTTATGAATCTAACTCTTGTCTATTTTACAGTATAAAAACACAAAATGGATAGACAACCCAATATTTTAAGAGACCTACCCGGAGACATGATTGATGAAATCTTGTCTAGAGTCGGTCAGAATTCTTCGGCACAACTATTTAAGGCGAGATCAGTTTGTAAGACATTCGAAGAACGTTCCAAGAATGCCTTGGTTTATAAAAGGCTTTCGTTCGAAAGA
Organism: Rutidosis leptorrhynchoides; assembly: GCF_046630445.1. Lineage (NCBI taxonomy): Eukaryota > Viridiplantae > Streptophyta > Magnoliopsida > Asterales > Asteraceae > Rutidosis > Rutidosis leptorrhynchoides. The sequence continues at coordinate 316,158,986 of NC_092343.1, forward strand.
TGGGGGATATCACATTGGGAAATCCATAAGTTACGATGTGTTTACTTTGACGCATATATTGCGGGGAACCCAAATGCTATTTTACGCAATGGGTTAAGAAATTATTTTGACTCAATATATCCGAATATTGGACTTCGTGATTTAGAAAAAGCGGCTAACATGCAACATAAATAAGCATGTTATGCTTACGGATTAGTAATGTTCGCTTCTCACCAAAGTGAGAACAAGAACATCGGGCTACAACTATTAAACAAAATGTTTCCACAAGTGACGGAGTCGGTAATTGGGGTAAGAAATGAGGTTTTTAGATTGTTTCGGGACTGTTGGACATTACGTAACCCTCGTCCCTTTGACGACGTAACAACACGCTGTCTTATCAATGACCATAACGGTTATGTTCCACAAGACCAAGGATGGGAAGTAATCCTAGTAAAACCAGAATGCATGACTTGTTTCTGGACGTATGAATTACGTGTCTTTATTGCCTTTGCTGAACTACTTGTGTACTAGCTAGAATTATCTTCACAACCATCTTGTATCAAATTTATTGTGTGCTATATTTCATGCTATATGTAAAATTAGCGGTATTGTAAGTTTGTAAAATATTGTGTAAAAGTTTGAACGCGAAATATTATTATAATCAGTTTTTCATATAGAATTGTAGTAGTTGAATTGTATATTAGCTACTAAGTATGAACTTAACGGGTAGGTACTACCCGAATTTAAACTTATAAAACGCTAATATGAAGAAAAAGCTTTTATAAATGAGTTCATATTATGCTATGAAATACTATTAACTACTCTTAATATTCTGTATGATTAACTTGTTCCATTTGACTATTTTGAAGGAAATGGCACCGACTACTCGACACACCGTGAATATGAATGAAGAGGAATTCCGTACTTTTCTAGCTTCAAACATAGCCGCAGTACAGGCTGCGCTACATACCAACAATAACCTTGAATCTAGCAGTACAGGAAATCGTGTAGGATGCACCTACAAAGAATTCACTGCCTGCAAACCTTTGGAATTTGATGGAACAGAAGGACCGATCGGATTGAAACGGTGGACCGAGAAGGTCGAATCGGTGTTTGCCATAAGTAAGTGTACTGAAGAGGACAAAGTGAAGTACGCTACGCATACCTTCACAGGTTCTGCGTTAACATGGTGGAATACCTATCTAGAGCAAGTGGGACAAGATGATGCGTACGCACTACCGTGGTCAGCATTTAAGCACTTGATGAACGAGAAGTACCGTCCCAGAACCGAGGTCAATAAGCTAAAGACAGAACTTAGAGGGTTACGAACCTAAGGATTTGATATTACCACGTACGAAAGACGATTCACAGAATTGTGCCTATTGTGTCCGGGAGCGTTCGAAGATAAGGAAGAGAAGATCGACGAGTTTGTGAAAGGATTACCGGAAAGAATCCAAGAAGATATAAGTTCACACGAGCCCGCCTCCATACAACAGGCATGTAGAATGGCTCACAAACTAGTGGACCAGATTGAGGAAAGAATTAAAGAACAGATGGCTGAAGAGGCCAATGTGAAGCAAGTCAAAAGAAAGTGAGAGGAAAACGGTGATAAGAATCACCAATACAACAACAACAGCAATTACAATAATAATCGCAACAATTATCCCAACAATCGCAACATCAATCGCAACTACAACAAACGGCCCAACAACAACAACAACAACAACAACAACAACAACAACAACAACAACAACAACAACAACAACAACAACAACTACAACAATCATCTCAACAACAATAACAACCGCAACAATAACAACAATCAGAAGCAGCTATGCCAAAGGTGTGAAAAGTATCACTCGGGGTTCTGCACCAAATTTTGCAACAAGTGTAAAAGAAATGGTCATAGCGCGGTGAAGTGTGAGGTCTACGGACCAGGGGTTAACAGAACAAAAGGAACAAATGGTGTCGGAACGAGTAATGGCGGAGCAAGTAGTGTCGGAGCAAGTTATGCCAATGTAGTTTGTTATAAATGTGGAAAACCGGGCCACATTATTAGAAATTGCCCGAACCAGGAGAACACGAATGGACAAGGCCGTGGAAGAGTTTTCAATATTAATGCGGCAGAGGCACAGGAAGACCCGGAGCTTGTTACGGGTACGTTTCTTATTGACAATAAATCTGCTTACGTTTTATTTGATTCGGGTGCAGATAGAAGCTATTTGAGTAGAGATTTTTGTGCTAAATTAAGTTGTCCATTGACGCGTTTGGATAGTAAATTTTTACTCGAATTAGCAAATGGTAAATTAATTTCAGCAGATAATATATGTCGGAATCGAGAAATTAAACTGGTTAGCGAAACATTTAAGATTGACATGATACCAGTAGAGTTAGGGAGTTTTGATGTAATAATCGGTATGGACTGGTTGAAAGAAGTGAAAGCAGAGATCGTTTGTTACAAAAATGCAATTCGCATTATACGAGAAAAAGGAAAACCCTTAATGGTGTACGGAGAAAAGGGCAACACGAAGCTACATCTTATTAGTAATTTGAAGGCACAAAAACTAATAAGAAAAGGTTGCTATGCTGTTCTAGCACACGTCGAGGAAGTACAAACTGAAGAAAAGAGCATCAATGATGTTCCCATTGCAAAAGAATTTCACGATGTATTTCCGAAAGAATTACCGGGATTACCCCCACATCGATCCGTTGAATTTCAAATAGATCTTGTACCAGGAGCTGCACCAATAGCTCGTGCTCCTTACAGACTCGCACCCAGCGAGATGAAAGAACTGCAAAGCCAATTACAAGAACTTTTAGAGCGTGGTTTCATTCGACCAAGCACATCACCGTGGGGAGCTCCTGTTTTGTTTGTCAAGAAGAAAGATGGTACATTCAGGTTGTGTATCGACTACCGAGAGTTGAACAAACTTACCATCAAGAACTGCTACCCACTACCGAGAATCGACGACTTATTTGATCAACTACAAGGCTCGTTTGTTTATTCAAAGATTGACTTACGTTCCGGGTATCATCAAATGCGGGTGAAAGAAGATGATATTCCAAAGACTGCTTTCAGAACACGTTACGGTCATTACGAGTTTATGGTCATGCCGTTTGGTTTAACTAATGCACCAGCTGTGTTCATGGACCTTATGAACCGAGTGTGTGGACCATACCTTGACAAGTTTGTCATTGTTTTCATTGATGACATACTTATTTACTCAAAGAATGACCAAGAACACGGTGAACATTTGAGAAAGGTGTTAGAAGTATTGAGGAATGAAGAATTGTACGCTAAGTTTTCAAAGTGTGCATTTTGGTTGGAAGAAGTTCAATTCCTCGGTCACATAGTGAACAAAGAAGGTATTAAGGTGGATCCGGCAAAGATAGAAACTGTTGAAAAATGGGAAACCCCGAAAACTCCAAAACACATACTCCAGTTTTTAGGACTAGCTGGTTACTACAGAAGGTTCATCCAAGACTTTTCCAGAATAGCAAAACCCTTGACTGCATTAACGCATAAAGGGAAGAAATTTGAATGGAATGATGAACAAGAGAAAGCGTTTCAGTTATTGAAGAAAAAGCTAACTACGGCACCTATATTGTCATTGCCTGAAGGGAATGATGATTTTGTGATTTATTGTGACACATCAAAGCAAGGTCTCGGTTGTGTATTAATGCAACGAACGAAGGTGATTGCTTATGCATCTAGACAATTGAAGATTCACGAACAAAATTATACGACGCATGATTTGGAATTAGGCGCGGTTGTTTTTACATTAAAGACTTGGAGGCACTACTTATATGGGGTCAAAAGTATTATATATACCGACCACAAAAGTCTTCAACACATATTTAATCAGAAACAACTGAATATGAGGCAGCGTAGGTGGATTGAATTATTGAATGAATACGACTTTGAGATTCGTTACCACCCAGGGAAGGCAAACGTGGTAGCCGATGCCTTGAGCAGGAAGGACAGAGAACCCATTCGAGTAAAATCTATGAATAGAATGATTCATAATAACCTTACTACTCAAATAAAGGAGGCGCAACAAGGAGTTTTAAAAAAGGGAAATTTAAAGGATGAAATACCCATAGGATCGGAGAAGCATCTTAATATTCAGGAAGACGGAACCCGGTATAGGGCTGAAAGATTTGGGTACCAAAATTTGGAGATATGAGAGAAATGGTACTTAGTGAAGCTCATAAAACCAGATACTCAATACATCCTGGAACGGGGAAGATGTACAAGGATCTCAAGAAACATTTTTGGTGGCCGGGTATGAAAGCCGATGTTGCTAAATACGTAGGAGAATGTTTGACGTGTTCTAAGGTCAAAGCTGAGCATCAAAAACCATCAGGTCTACTTCAACAACCCGAAATCCCGGAATGGAAATGGGAAAACATTACCATGGATTTCGTCACTAAATTGCCAAGGACTGCAAGTGGTTTTGATACTATTTGGGTAATAGTTGATCGTCTCACCAAATCAGCACACTTCCTGCCAATAAGAGAAGATGATAAGATGGAGAAGTTAGCACGACTGTATTTGAAGAAAGTCATCTCCAGACATGGAATACCAATCTCTATTATCTCTGATAGGGATGGCAGATTTATTTCAAGATTCTGGCAGACATTACAGCAAGCATTAGGAACTCGTCTAGACATGACTACTGCCTATCATCCACAAACTGATGGGCAGAGCGAAAGGACGATACAAACACTTGAAGACATGCTACGAGCATGTGTTATTGATTTCGGAAACAGTTGGGATCGACATCTACCGTTAGCAGAATTTTCCTACAACAACAGCTACCATTCAAGCATTGAGATGGCGCCGTTTGAAGCACTTTATGGTAGAAAGTGCAGGTCTCCAATTTGTTGGAGTGAAGTGGGGGATAGACAGATTACGGGTCCGGAGATTATACAAGAAACTACCGAGAAGATTATCCAAATTCAACAACGGTTGAAAACCACCCAAAGTCGACAAAAGAGCTACGTTGACATTAAAAGAAAAGATATAGAATTTGAAATTGGAGAGATGGTCATGCTTAAAGTTGCACCTTGGAAAGGCGTTGTTCGATTTGGTAAACGAGTGAAATTAAATCCAAGGTATATTGGACCATTCAAGATTATTGATCGTGTCGGACCAGTAGCTTACCGACTTGAGTTACCTCAACAACTCGCGGCTGTACATAACACTTTCCACGTCTTGAATTTGAAGAAATGTTTTGCTAAAGAAGATCTCACTATTCCGGTAGATGAAATCCAAATCAACGAAAAACTTCAATTCATCGAAGAACCCGTCGAAATAATGGATCGTGAGGTTAAAAGACTTAAGCAAAACAAGATACCAATTGTTAAGGTTTGATGGAATGCTCGTAGAGGACCCGAGTTCACCTGGGAGCATGAAGATCAGATGAAGAAGAAATACCCGCATCTATTTCCAGAAGATTCGTCAACACCTTCAACAGCTTAAAATTTCGGGACGAAATTTATTTAACGGGTAGGTACTGTAATGACCCGAACTTTTCCATGTTTATATATATTAATTGAGATTGATATTTACATGATTAAATGTTTCCACATGTTAAGCAATCAAAGTTGTTAAGACTTGATTAATTGAAATATGTTTCATATAGACAATTGACCACCCAAGTTGACCGGTGATTCACGAACGTTAAAACTTGTAAAAACTATATGATGACATATATATGGATATATATATATATATATATATATATATATATATATATATATATATATATATATATATATATATATATATATATATATATATATATATATATATAGTTAACATGATACTCTGATAAGTAAACATATCATTAAGTATATTAACAATGAACTACATATGTAAAAACAAGACTACTAACTTAATGATTTTTAAACGAGACATATATGTAACGATTATCGTTGTAAAGACATTTAATGTATATATATCATATTAAGAGATATTCATACATGATAACATCATGATAATATAATAATTTAAAATCTCATTTGATATTATAAACATTGGGTTAACAACATTTAACAAGATCGTTAACCTAAAGGTTTCAAAACAACACTTACATGTAACGACTAACGATGACTTAACGACTCAGTTAAAATGTATATACATGTAGTGTTTTAATATGTATTTATACACTTTTGAAAGACTTCAATACACTTATCAAAATACTTCTACTTAACAAAAATGCTTACAATTACATCCTCGTTCAGTTTCATCAACAATTCTACTCGTATGCACCCGTATTCGTACTCGTACAATACACAGCTTTTAGATGTATGTACTATTAGTATATACACTCCAATGATCAGCTCTTAGCAGCCCATGTGAGTCACCTAACACATGTGGGAACCATCATTTGGCAACTAGCATGAAATATCTCATAAAATTACAAAAATATGAGTAATCATTCATGACTTATTTACATGAAAACAAAATTACATATCCTTTATATCTAATCCATACACCAACGACCAAAAGCACCTACAAACACTTTCATTCTTCAATTTTCTTCATCTAATTGATCTATCTCAAGTTCTATCTTCAAGTTCTAAGTGTTCTTCATATATTCTACAAGTTCTAGTTACATAAAATCAAGAATACTTTCAAGTTTGCTAGCTCACTTTCAATCTTGTAAAGTGATCATCCAACCTCAAGAAATCTTTGTTTCTTACAGTAGGTTATCATTCTAATACAAGGTAATAATCATATTCAAACTTTGGTTCAATTTCTATAACTATAACAATCTTATTTCAAGTGATGATCTTACTTGAACTTGTTTTCGTGTCATGATTCTGCTTCAAGAACTTCGAGCCATCCAAGGATCCGTTCAAGCTAGATCCATTTTTCTATTTTCCAGTAGGTTTATCCAAGGAACTTAAGGTAGTAATGATGTTCATAACATCATTCGATTCATATATATAAAGCTATCTTATTCGAAGGTTTTAACTTGTAATCACTAGAACATAGTTTAGTTAATTCTAAACTTGTTCGCAAACAAAAGTTAATCCTTCTAACTTGACTTTTAAAATCAACTAAACACATGTTATATATCTATAAGATATGCTAACTTAATGATTTAAAACCTGGAAACACGAAAAACACTGTAAAACCGGATTTACGCCGTCGTAGTAACACCGCGGGCTGTTTTGGGTTAGTTAATTAAAAACTATGATAAACTTTGATTTAAAAGTTTTTATTCTGGGAAAATGATTTTTATTATGAACATGAAACTATATCCAAAAATTATGGTTAAACTCAAAGTGGAAGTATGTTTTCTAAAATGGTCATCTAGACGTCGTTCTTTCGACTGAAATGACTACCTTTACAAAAATGACTTGTAACTTATTTTTCTGACTATAAACCTATACTTTTTCTGTTTAGATTCATAAAATAGAGTTCAATATGAAACCATAGCAATTTGATTCACTCAAAACGGATTTAAAATGAAGAAGTTATGGGTAAAACAAGATTGGATAATTTTTCTCATTTTAGCTACGTGAAAATTGGTAACAAATCTATTACAACCATAACTTAATCAACTTGTATTGAATATTATGTAATCTTGAGATACCATAGACACGTATACAATATTTCGACCTATCATGTCGCACATCTATATATATTTCGGAACAACCATAGACACTCTATATGTGAATGTTGGAGTTAGCTATACAGGGTTGTGGTTGATTCCAAAATATATATAGTTTGAGTTGTGATCAATACTGAGATACGTATACACTGGGTCGTGGATTGATTCAAGATAATATTTATCGATTTATTTCTGTACATCTAACTGTGGACAACTAGTTGTAGGTTACTAACGAGGACAGCTGACTTAATAAACTTAAAACATCAAAATATATTAAAAGTGTTGTAAATATATTTTGAACATACTTTGATATATATGTATATATTGTTATAGGTTCGTGAATCAATCAGTGGCCAAGTCTTACTTCCCGACGAAGTAAAAATCTGTGAAAGTGAGTTATAGTCCCACTTTTAAAATCTAATATTTTTGGGATGGGAATACATGCAGGTTTTATAAATGATTTACAAAATAGACACAAGTACGTGAAACTACATTCTATGGTTGAATTATCGAAATCGAATATGCCCCTTTTTATTAAGTCTGGTAATCTAAGAATTAGGGAACAGACACCCTAATTGACGCGAATCCTAAAGATAGATCTATTGGGCCTAACAAACCCCATCCAAAGTACCGGATGCTTTAGTACTTCGAAATTTATATCATATCCGAAGGGTGTCCCGGAATGATGGGGATATTCTTATATATGCATCTTGTTAATGTCGGTTACCAGGTGTTCACCATATGAATGATTTTTATCTCTATGTATGGGATGTGTATTGAAATATGAAATCTTGTGGTCTATTATTATGATTTGATATATATAGGTTAAACCTATAACTCACCAACATTTTTGTTGACGTTTTAAGCACGTTTATTCTCAGGTGATTATTAAGAGCTTCCGCTGTCGCATACTTAACTAAGGACGAGATTTGGAGTCCATGCTTGTATGATATTGTGTAAAAACTGCATTCAAGAAACTTATTTTGTTGTAACATATTTGTATTATAAACCATTATGTAATAGTCGTGTGTAAATAGGATATTTTAGATTATCATTATTTGATAATCTACGTAAAGCTTTTTAAACCTTTAATGATCAAATAAAGTTTATGGTTTGTTTTAAAATGAATGCAGTCTTTGAAAAACGTCTCATATAGAGGTCAAAACCTCGCAACGAAATCAATTAATATGGAACGTTTTTAATCAATAAGAACGGGACATTTCATTAGGAACCCATACAGACTTGTAATTCAAGTTTGGATTATAACTGTGACACGAAATACACATTTGATAGGGAGATGTCCAAATTTTTCGGTTGACATTTGAGTAGATAGATTTTGCAAAATTTCCATTTTAATTTTACGTTCCTTTGCATCATACTCATTCAAATCAGGTTTTGGACTCGTGTGTGGTTTTGAAGACTTCATTGGTTTTGTTAAAAGACTTTCCTTTGTATGTATTGACATTAACATCAGAGGAAGTTTTTCACTCGAACAAGAACCATCTGGATGATGTACATTCTTAACAATGAATTGTTTTGAAGGTGCAACTTTTAAAACACTTTTCTCAAGATGAGAACGTAAAGGATTTTTAAGAATGATAATGGGTTTGGGATCAGTAGATTTTTTTTTACCCTTAACCTTCTTATCAATCCCTCCTGCACACTCAGAAACTTTATTCACACAAGGCATCCTTAGAAGTGAATCACTCACACAAGTAGAAGATAATTGTGATGTGTGTGCTTGTAAAGTAATTTGCTTTTATGTGTGATCCTGTTTTAGTTAAACTATCTTACGATTTAAGCTTTGAATTTTAAGACATAAATCCTCAGCAGACACTAAAACTTCACCTTCCTTAAAAGCATAAGAACATTCTTTCCTAGGAAGTAGAGGCAATTTTTCAGACAGTTCAAGCATTTGTTTCAAATGTTTGCATCTAAGTTGCAATTCTATGTTTTCTTTTTCAAGTTTATCAACTAGATGATACAAATTTAACTCTTCAGGATTTTCATCACTAGGTTCTATACCTTAGGTTCAACTTTCGGTTCTTCCTGAGATTCTACCTTTATATCTAAAGCCTTATGACCTAGTGATACTGACTTAAACAAGACAGTAAGTTCATGTGCTAGGTCTTCACAGATTTGAGTATCAGAAACAGGACATGCAGGTAAAACTTGTAAAATTGGTTTCTCTTCCAAAGCAGGTTGAACAAACACCTCATCTATGGTAATAATGCTAGAACTAGGTTTGTTAAACACTTCATTCTAAAGCATTAAAATGTATTTCTCTAGCATGAGTGTGGGAATATAAACCAATCTACGCTTAGGCACATAATCAGCATTTTGCATGTTCTTTTCATGTTCAACAATTTCTTTCAAGAAATTCGGATTAGGTTTACCCATTTTAGCATTGATCTTTGAGAAATTTACTGAAATATGCACTTTTGACACTCTCTCTCAAATATAAGCATTGTCAGATGACTTTTTACACATATAAGCATTAATTTCGCCTAATGTTTAGGCGAATTAGGCGAAACACTTAACATCCAATAAAAACGCTCCACGTCATCAAAAAATCTTTCGCCTGTTTTTTTCTTCAAATTTTCAAAAGATTTCGCTTAACCTACCGTTTTTTGGTGATTTAGGCGAAATATTATTTAGGCGAGTTAGGCGTAATGTTTAGACCAATCGAAAATGTCCACATATACTTCATGTTTTCGCCTAACGTAACTTCTTTAGGCAAATTAGGCGAAATGTTTAAAATTCACTGTAACATATAAAGACACCCGGTGTTTCTACCTCTTTACTTAAAATCATTTTTTCCCTATTCACCTCACCACCGTACTCCACCTTCTACCACCGTATCCCACCATCTATGGCAAACAACCACCGTATCCCACCATCTAGGGCCAACAACCACCGTATCCTACCATCTAGGGCCAACAACCACCGTTCTTCACCATATACTACCATATCCCACCATCTTCGGCTAACAACCACCTTGCTTCACCATCTATGTCGTACACCATCTACCACAGTCCAGCCATTCCATGCTTGTGGGTGCTGGGTGATGAAACGAAACAGCAGGACAAATGTTCCGATCAAAATGGGCGCCTAAGAATCTATGAATGCTTGTGCTCAAATGAATCTTTAAAGAATATCAAGGGGATAAATAAACATGAAGTAACAGTGCATAATAATACTTGCCATGCATAAAGAATCATCGAATCAAACTTAAGAAACTAATTAATCACATCTAGTGAAATTCAAAAGACAATGTTACATGTAGAGAAAATGCATGATGAACTTCGTGATAATAGACGTCAAGTAACAAAAACCACATATGATGAACTTGAAAACAAAAATGAATTTGAAATATTATACGGATCAATTCACATTCAACTAAAAAATATAATGTCACGACTCAAACAATAAAAGGTCTGCCTTATAAAAAATCAAAATCGAAAAAATAAAATGTAGTTTCTTTCAATTCTTTCAAAGAAATCAAGCCAGATGTATTTGCTAGTAAGCCAATAAAACCGTTACAAAGCATCTGTAACTTAAATTAAATGGAAAGTTGAGGCGACATGGTGGAGTACGGTGGTGAGGTGATATTCTTCAAAATCAAAAAATTGAGCGATACGGTGGTGAGTATGGTGGTGGCGATACAGTGGTGAGTACGGTGGTGGCCGCACAGTAGTACTGAGGCGATACTCTTCAAAATCAAGGTGGTGGCGATACGGTGGTGAGTACGGTGGCAGTGATACGGTGGTGAGTACGATGGTGATGATACAGAGGGATGGGTTTTTTTAGTAAATTTTAAACATTTCACTTAATTCTCCTAAAGAAGTTAGGTTAGGCGGACACATAAAGTATACGTGAACGTTTTGGATTGGTCTAAACATTACGCATAACTCGCCTAAACAATATTTTGCCTAAATCGCCTAAAAATGCTAGGTTAGGCGAAATCTTTTAAATAATCAAAAAAAAAAAAACAAGCGAAAGATTTTTGATGATGTGGAGCGTTTTTATTGGATGTTAAGTGTTTCGCCTAATTTGCCTAAACATTAGGCGAAATCAATGCTTATATGCTTAAAAAGTCATCTGACAAGGCTTATATTTGAGATAGAGGGACAAAAGTGCCTATTTCAGGAAATTTCTTTTAATCTTTTCATACATTAAGCTAATTTGATAATATTTTCTAGATGAGCAATTAGCAATAATATCATCAAAATCAACATCAGATGCATGAACAAAGTGATTTGGCAAACTAGCTTGAAAGTAATCATAATGATATAATCTGAGAATCTTTTTGGAAATATCGTCTAACATCTTGGCATCTTCAAAACCCAACCCCCACTTATTACCATAAATCGTTTTTGGTCTATTAATAAAGATTGTTTGTTTTGAAAGTTCCATACTTATGATAGCTCTTGATTGCTCTTGACGATAGAGTTTTTCCTCATATTGTGCAAGTTGAGCTTTCATTTTCAAAGAATCGTTAGTGAATAGTGAAATTTCAGCTTTCTTCTTAATTATGGTTTCTTTCAATTGAACAATTTTTTTGTTTAGTTTGGAAAGTGTGGGTTCATGTTGTTCTTTTAAATCAGAAATTTCTTTTTCTAAGAATTGAACTTTCTCCGCAAGACGTTCGGATTTCAGACGACAATCAGTTCGTTCAACTTTAATCGGATGAATTGACTTTTTAGGTGCTTCCTAATCAGTATCCATGGAGCTGAGTTGGACTTTCAATCAATTCAAATCCGATTGTGATTTGGATGATGAAGATTAAGTCTCATTAAGTTTGATTTTATCTTTCAAAACTTTGTTTTCAGATTTTAAACCTTTTACATCTTTTGACATTGAGACTAAATTCTTCATATAGTCATTTTTCATTTTGATAAAATCAGGTGGGATTTCAGTTACTTGCACCTCATAATCATCAGATGTTGAGTCAGAATTCTCCATCGCTTCCTTTACTTTGATGAGCTTTGTCACCTTGCAGACATTTGCATGTTCCACCTCCGAATCTGAATCATCAGTCCAGTTAATCCAAGTATCATCAACCAGTTTCAGCTTTCCCCCAGTTTCCATAACCTTCGCCATCAACATTTTCTTCTTGTAGTAAGCTGCAACTTTTTTATTAGGCATCTTGCAGTCACGGGAGTAATGGCCAGCTTTGCCATAATTGAAACACATCCAGTCATCCTCCTTGGAATCATCATCACGTTGATGTTTTGATGAATCGGGTTTCTTGTAATAGGAGGAAGAAGATGAGTTCTTGCATTGATGGCTTGATTTGCCTTTGAACTTGTGTTTGTTCAAGGCTTTGGTGAACATGGCAGCCATTTTGACTAGTTCAAGGTGAGAATCACCAACATCCGAAAGATTCAACTCTTCAGAATCAGTTGATTCTTCAATAAGCACTTTCTTGGATAAGCTTTTGAAAGTGGTATAAGATTTGCTCTTCTTTTTAGCAATGAGGGCAAGTGGATCACCTGTAGAAGACTCTTTATTTTCCTCTTGAATTTTAGACACGGTCGGTTGATAATGCATAAGGACTCCAACAAGCTCATGAATATTTAACTTGTCAATCTCTTTGGTAGATCGAATGATGGTTCCATAAGGAAGCCAATCAGCATTGAGCTTTTTAAGAAACTTCACGTTGATCTGAAAATTCACTTTAGTAATCTTGCACCTTTTCAACTCATTCAGAACACCATTGAAATGTCGGTAGGTATCCTTGAGTAGTTCTTTTGGTTCCTGCTTGAAATCTTCATAAAATCCCAGAGCCTTATTTAGTTTGGTAACATCTGACATGTCATAACTTTCTTGTTGTCATTTGATCTCATCCAATATGTCTTAGCAGTGGTGTTGCTATCAACATTTTTAAACAACTCATACGGGATGGCTTGCATGATGATATTTTTACCCTCTATATCACCCTGAGCTCTCTCACGTCTCTCTCCAGAAAGTTCATAGACTGAAATTGACAGACCAGTATCCGGATGATACTCTACAACTGGACCATCTCTCAAAGAAGCCCATATGTATTTTGCCTTCTCACCCTTGTAGTCTATGTACCGAGTGATACGGTGGAGCCATTGGTTGTACTTGCCATTAAACAACACTGGAGGTCGGGAATCTGATCCGATGATCAATGTATCTTGAGTAGACATATTGATAATGAGGTAGATTCAATAAAGATTTAGTATATCACAAAAACTAACAAAAATGTCAGATTCGGTATCTGGTTCGGTACTGTAGCAGACTCGGTATCTGGTTCAGTACTGTAGCAGATTCGGTATATTAGATTCTGTATCAGAAACTGATAAGAATAACAAGTATCACACCCTGATTCGGTATGAATTCGGTTAATACAGAATATGAAGCCTTAAGTCACTTAAAACTCAAAGTATCAAGTGAAATAGAGATTCTGGTTCGGTATATGGCTCGGTAGCCAAATTTTGTAAAATTTGGTATCAGTTCTCACTATGATCTTCATTCGGTATGGCAACTCTCAGTAGTTGCTTTGGTATGAGTATGATTGAGATTTGTTAATACTTCATTCGGTATGAGAGTAGTAGTTATGATTCGGCATACATTCGGTATTCATATCAACCGTATAGTTCTTGTTGGTAGCTATTGGGCTTCACAAGCTTGAACTTAGTAACCGAGTCTTACAGGCCCATGCTACACACTTCCAAGTTAATGGGCCTACCGAATCTTTATAAGCCTAGTATGCAACTTGGATCTTAATGGACTATTGCCTCACTTGTTGGGCTTACCGAATCTACATAGCCCAACAATTGGAATCTGGTGGAATTTTTAAAACTTTAGTCCCTGACAGTTTCTAGGAGTTTGCAAGGGCAGTCCTCTTACCGAATCTTGCTCAAATTTTGATAGGTTTGGCCCCTAAAGCTTATCAGAATTTTCAGGCCTAGTCCTTTACCGAATCTAGACATCCAAAGCTTTATTTTTTTTTACTTTTGAGGCTCGGATCAGACGGATTTTCTCACACGCGTTCTTTAAGATATTTTGAGGATTTGCTGAGCACATCAACCATTTTAAACAATGAAGCTTTTATTTCATGCAAGCATCATTATGGGGGAGATATGTATATGGTTTATGTGTGTATGACTTCAATACACGTATGGTATTGGACTCAGACTTTAAAGAAGAAAAAATCGATGTGTTACTTGTTTGACGAGTGAGCAAAGGAAAATGAAAAGTGACATCCACATCCTTGGGGGAGTATTTGAGACGTTAGGAACTTCAAAGGAGCCAACGATCTATCCGATTTATGAGATGATCACGGGTTTGATTGAAATCAAACTTGATCAGCCGTGCCCCATATACTTTGAAGGGGGAGTTTCTCTAGTTTTTCGAGCTTACTAATCAAGGCAAGTGTTGGGGGAGGGGGAGTTATGAGAATTCAAAGAAGATCATTTCTCACTGGCTCAAATATCAAAGACTCTAATTGAGATTAGAATTGTTCTTCAATGAGGTATTAGGAGTGCAATGTCCTTGAAGGGAGAGCTTCCAAGAATTCATGTCTTCATCAACATGAAGTGATGCAATGATGAATGTCAAGTTAATACACATTCCCGTTGTGCAAACTCAAAGACCGTTGAAAGAACAAAGATATCACGATGAAGTTCAAGTCTCAAACAAATTCGAAAGAAGTTTGTTAGCATGACAATTCGAGGATCTAGGGGGAGGTTGAAGCGTAGTGATTGACCAAGACAATGTTAGAGATACGAGTTCATTTGTTGATTCAAAGTGAAGATTCAAGATCTTCATCAGCGGCCGTACATCATTCGGGGGGAGTTAGTTAGCAATAGTTGATTCTTTCCTTGTAATGTTGTATGTTTTACTAGGGAGTTAGTTTTTAGAAACCCATCTCACTCCTGGGAGGAGATTGTTAGAACCCCGAGAAGGAGTAAAACGTCTTACCCTAGCCTTATGAAGGATCCTTTATACAAGGGCTATATAAAGGATCCAAGGCTCCCTAGAAATACTAAGTTTAGCCGCTGTTATGTAGAGCTTTCAAAGAGCCGTGGAAAGTCAATCTTGACCGATTGACCTTCTCTCTCAATCTTAATGGTTAATCTTTACATTCATTGATATTCATGTGTCAAGGGTCTTATCAACTAGGTCGCCATTTTGCAATCTAGGTACCAGCTTGCATGGCCAACTGGCTCTGAGTCGCCAGTTGGTCATTTCTCGGATAGTTGGTGTATTTTACATATGTTTCTTGATAGCTTCTATAGTCTCTAGTTAAGCACCGACATATCTCTTTGTACGTATTTTGAGTAGAAGTCTTCTTTTAGTTTTTTGAGCCAGAATATAAGTGTACACAAGTACCTAGGTCAATCTATGAAGTTCTTTGTGGCCAGAAAGGAGCTACGGAGATATTAAGGTTTTATGAGCATAGGGAAAAATATCATTCCACAGTTTGTTCGGGAGTTTTATGCTAACTACATCTTTAACGAACAAAAGATTAAAGTTTGTTCACATTGACATGTTTGGAACTTCTTATAACTGGAACTTGGAGGAGTTTGCCGAAATCCTTTACATACCAATTCAGGGGATCAAGTTCTTCAATCGGATTTGTCATGGGACTTTCAGATCTTGTCATAGCCCGTCAGAATCCATATAATGACGTATGAACTATCGGCTCCCATAGTAACGGTTACGCCCTCTATATGAGACGTTTTCCAAAAGTATTCGCATTTATTTTAATAAAACGTTTGACTTTAAAAGAAAGTCTCAACAACGTAAAATACCAACGTTGATCGTATTAAACAACAACAGTATTTAATAAATAAACTAGTTTTTAAATGCGAATAATAAATGAACTATCGAAACATGTAATGCCATGCAACCTCTAAACAAACAGCGGAATCAAATCATCTAAGTACCTGGGATAAAACAAGCAAACCGGGTCAACAATAATGTTGATTGAATCTACAGGTTTTTGTAAATAGAAACCAGTATGTTTCAGAAATCAGTTTTAAGAAATAAGTTGTCAGAAATCGTTCACCGGTAATCAGTATTCGAAATCAGTATTCAGAAATCAGTTATCAGTAATCAGTATCCGAAATCATTATTCAAAAATCAGTTATAAGTAATCAGTATCTGGAATCATTATTCAAAAATCAGTCTTCAGTAATTAGATATCAGTGAACGTTTATCAGAATTAGACCACGAGTTTTCGTACAACCCAGTTGTATAGCATATACATTCTTATAAGCACTTGAATAAAAGTATAACACTACGAGTAGTATATAACTACACGATTTCCCTTACCCTGTCTCAAGTATACACCAGTTCAAGTATACAATTTACGAAGTAATAAGCACCATAGTATGTAGCAGTGAGGTTGTCAAACCTAACGGATCCGTCCCTATGATTCGCGCTTACAAAACTAACTAAGGTATTCAAGCTAAGGGATTTCTGAACAAAACTCATATGTATAAGTTTTTAAGTACTCGTGTCTAAAGCGTAAAACATTTCAAAGTAGCATGTATCTCATCCCAAAAGTAAAAGTGTAAATGGGACTGCAGACTCACCTTGGTGCTCTGATAAGTATTGCAAAAGCAAAGAAATTTCGAATAGTTATGACCGTGTAACGTAACCTAGATGTAATATCATGTGGTCACATAAGCCTATCTCAAATAGATGTTGGTCCATGGCGTGTGTTTTCCTAATGTTCAGTCCGACTCGATTACGTTGTAAAGTCAACACATAGTCAACAGAGTTCATGCAAGTTAACAAAAGTCAAACTTGGTCAAAATGGTAAACCTAAATCAAAAACATTAGTAGATCATGCATTATTGGTCAATAAGTCAAACCAAGTTGAATTAGTCACTTTTAATTTTCAGTTTCGCAGTTTCAGTAGTTTACGGTTACGTATAGTTGTTGGTCAATAAGTCAAGCAATAATGTATGCTTATAGTGCTTTACATGTCAGTAGCTAAGGTTCATACAATTCTAGAACCTAGGACATAGGTCTTACACCTGTGTATATACGCATTTTACAATAACACGTTGCACATAACAGTTTCAGCTCGCGCGCTCGATTTGTAAAATCTACCATTTATTCTAGAAAATGAAAAACGCATAAGACTAGTGGGAGGTGGTCTTAAACATCCCAAAGTTTTATTGGTAATAAATTTTAAGCTTTTTGTGTAGCAAATTCGTACAGTTTTGCATCCAAAATATGGTGTTCTGATTTGGACAGATTCTAGACATAGCATGTTATGACCCTTGTAGCACACCATGCATCAGGTTTTACATGTTGACAGTCAATTACAATATGCTCCCTAACATGCAAATATTAATATTCAAGAAGATTAAAAATTAATTCATCCCAAAAGTCAAGTTATGCCATTTTCTGTATGCTCTGGACAAATTCGGTCCCAATTCGGGTAGTCATATTTGCATGCATCTATCTCAACATCTAGGAATCTTTGTGTTACAATATCTACATGAAAAGTCAAATACTAATCATAAACGTTTCAAATTTCATAAACATATATTCCATAAATAAAAGCAAATAGCCAAACAAATCTGTTTTAAGTTATGATCAAAAAAAGTTATCATGAATAATTAAACGAGCATAAAACGAGTTTTAAGAATCTAAATCATGTGATAACTTAGTCTAACTTGAGTGATTTTTCATAAGCTATTTTGTGAACATGTTATATTCTATATCACAAAGAAATTCTTCCAGAAACCAGTTTCACACAAAAACAAACCGAAAATTTTAAACAAACGTATCGGGTGAACCGTTAATCAAAACTAGGTGATCTTAAGTCCAAATTCAATGCATATACGAGTAATTGGTCATGGACATGAGCTCTAACAACAATCACCTTGAATACATGTAAAAAAGCTGAAATTAATAATTAGGGTTACAAGAATTATACGTGTAAATATTAAATTGTTTATGTCTACGCGTAGAGGACGATGCAAGGAACACCTTTGATCAAATAAGCTAGAACAAATAAGCAAAATTGAAGGTTATGTGATGGATGATGATGGTTGACGATGAGAGGGGGAGGGAGCAGCTGCAAATTCGTGTTTTTTGGGGGTGGAAGGGAATGAATGAATATATTTTTCTAACTAGGGATTATAAGGGTTAAATTTAGGCCCTTGTTAAAAAGCTTACTGGGTTAATTCTAATTAAAGTGGGCTAAAACAATAAAACAAGGGGTAGGATGGTGGTTCGGCCGACCATGGCCCAAAGGGGTGTCCATGGGACATTTTGCTAAAATGTTTGATCGTGGGGCTCGTTCCTAGTTTCTGTTTAACCGTACCAAATTCTCAGAACGTTAACCGATCGTTGAAACGAAACCACGTGATCCAAATTATTAAAATAATTAATAAATTAATTATATTTAAAGCATAATAATTATATAAAATAATTATTACAATCAAGTTGTTATTCGTTTCATTGTCTCAAAGACGTTTGCCCCGGTTTTCAACCACCGTTGGTATTTCAAGTAATTCTATACCGAAGCATTTTCTATTTGAATATGTATCACATATTATTACGTATCCTCTAAGGACTAAGCATGTATTTATTAAGTTAAATACACAAAGTTTCAAGTAATCGCCGTTAAAATAAATAACAGATAGTTAACGGAAGTAACGGAAAAGGTAGGGTTGTTACATTACCTACCCGTTAATGAAAATTTCGTCCCGAAATTTTATTGCATGTCCGTTGAAGTTGTTTCGTCAGAAAACGGTTACAGATACTTTTGTTTCATCTGGTCTTCACATTCCCACGTGAACTCTGGTCTTCTACAGGCGTTCCACCGAACCTAAACAATGGGTATATTGCTTTGCTTCAACCGTTTGACCTCACGGTCCATGATCTCAACAGTTACATTCACGAAATGAAGTTTGCTGTCTATACAAATCTCCTCTAAAGAAATTACCAAGTTTCCATCAGCCAAGCATTCTTTCAGGTTCGACACATGAAACGTTTCATGAATTTTGCTGAGTTCTTGCGGTAGATTCAGTCAGTAAGCTACGGGTCCAACCCTTTTAGTTATCTCGAATGGTCCAACATATCTTGGACTTGATTTTCCTCGCTTTCAAAAACGTAGCACACCCTTCCAAGGTGATACCTTTAGCATGACTCTGTCACCAATATGAAATTCTAGAGGTCGTCTTCTGACGTCGGCATAGCTCTTTTGGTCCAACATTTCTTGGACTCAGTTTTCCTCGCTTTCCAAAACGTAGCACACCCTTCCAAGGTGATACCTTTAGCATGACTCTGTCACCAGTATGAAATTCTAGAGGTCGTCTTCTGATGTCGGCATAGCTCTTTTGACGGCTTCGAGCTGTTTTCAACCCCTGTTTAATTTGAACAATTTTCTCTGTAGTTTCATAAATGATTTCAGGACCTATCAATTGACTATCCCTCAGTTCACTCAAGCATACAGGAGATCTACACTTTCTTCCGTATAATGCTTCAAAAGGTGCAACTTTTATACTAGTATGATAGTTGTTGCTGTACAAGAACTCTGCCAATAGTATATGTTTATCTCATACTTTTCCAAAATCAATAAAACATGCTCTCAAAATATCTTCTAAAGTCTGGATGGTCCTTTCACTTTGGCCATCTTGTCTGTTTCTCTGATTGGTAGAAAGTGAGCAGATTTAGTGAGACGATTTACAACAACCCAGATGGTGTCATAACGTCCTACAGTTTAAGGTAGCTTAGTGATGAAATCCATGGCAATGCACTACCACTTCCATTGGGGAATTTCTGGTTGTGTGAACAGCCCTGATGGTCTTCGGTGTTCAGCCTTGACTTTAGCACAAGTCAGGCACTTACCAACATAAGTATCAATGTCATCCTTCAGATTAGGCCACCAATACAGCGCCTTAAGATCTCGTTACATTTTGTCGAACCTAGGGTGAATCAAATATCTTGATTTGTGTGCCTCATCTAGCACAAGTTTCCTTAATCCACCAAAATTTGGTACCCTGATTCTATTAACAAAATATCGAGCTTTATGACAAATTGTTTTTCAAACCCTTTAATAGATTCCGTGGCAATGTTCTCAGGTTTCATGGCCCCAAGTTGGGCATCACGTATTTGAGAAGTAAGATTTGTATGTACAGTCATATTTAATGCTCTAACTAGAAGAGGCTTAACCCTCTCTTTCCTGCTCAAAGCATCCGCTACAATATTCACCTTTCCTGGATGGTAGTGAATTTCACAATCGTAGTCATTCAGTAGCTCTACCCAATGTCTCTCTCTCATGTTGAGTTATTTATGATCGAAAATGTGTTGCAGACTCTTGTGATCCGTGAAGATTGTGCACTTAGTACCATATAGGTAGTGTCTTCACATTTTTAGTGCAAAGACCACAACACCAAGTTCTAGATCGTGTGTCGTATAGCTTTGCTCGTGAATCTTGAATTGTCATAAGCCGTAAGCAATTACTTTTTTCGTTGCATCAGCATGCAACCAAGTCCTTTCTGTGAAGCATCACAATAGATCCCGAAGTCTTCGTTTCCCCCATGTAAAGATAGAATTGGAGCAATAGTGAGTTTTTGCTTCAACAACTGAAACGCAGAATCTTGTTGCTCTGTCCATTCGTATTTCTTACCCTTGTTAGTTAATGCGGTTAACAGTCGACAATAGTAGAAAAACCCTTGATGAATCTTTTATAGTAACCAGTGAGACCAAGAAATTATCAGATCTGTGTTGGTGACTTAGGAGTTTCCCAGTTTTTGACCGTCTCTATCTTTGCAGGATCAACTTGAATACTATTAATGCCTACAATGTGACCCAGAAATTGTACTTCCTGCAACCAAAAGTCACACTTAGAAAACTTCACGTACAACTGTTCGTCCTTGATAATTTTTTCAATACCAAACGCAGATGTTGTTCGTGTTCTCCTCTGTTCTTCGAATACACCAAAATGTCATCAATGAACACAAGGACAAATTTATCAAGGTATGGCTTACACGCACGGTTCATGAGATCTATGAACACTGCCATTGCGTTCGTCAAACCAAATGGCATCACTGTAAATTCATAATGCCCATAGCATGTTCTGAATGCCGTTTTAGGTATATAAACATCCTTTACTCTCAACTGATGATAGCTTGATCTCTGGTCAATTCTTGAGTAGCAGCTAGATCCTTGTAACTAATCAAACAAATCATCGATCCTTGGAAGTGGATATCTATTCTTTATAGTCAACTTGTTCAGCTCTATGTAGTCGATACAAAGTCTCATAGATCCATTCTTCTTTTCACGAACAAAGCTGAAGCTCCCCAAGGTGAAGAACTTGGTCGGATAAAACCCTTGTCCAAAAGTTCCTGCAATTGACTGGACAATTCTAGTAGTTCTAGAGGTGTAAGTCTATAAGGTGCGTGTGCTACTGGTGCCGCTCCTGGCACTAAATCAATCCGAAATTCAACTTCACGATGCTGTGGAAGACTAGGTAACTCTGGCAGAAAGACCTCAAGAAAATCTATAACAATCAGGACATCTTCAGGTCTTTTGAATTCTGATTAAGCCTTGCTCACATGTGCCGGAATTGCAAGACATCCCTCTCTCATGTACTTCTCGACCTTTAAGCAATTAATGAAACACAATGGGGCATTGCTCTTCTCTTTGTATACCATCATAGATTCGCCATCGGCAAAAGGAATTCGGATAGCATTCTGGTTGCAAACTACCTCGGCTTTGTTGTCAGATAACCAGTCCATTCCAACCACAAGGTCAAAACTTTCCAGTTTAATAGGTATCACATGTATAGAAAAAGTTTTACCCACTAAGACCAAATTACAACCGCGATAAATCTTATCAGCTCTCATCAAGTTACCATTCCCTAGTTCTATAGAGTATACATTTTCTAAGGAAGATTTAGGATTCTTAATGTTGTGATAGAAATAGGCAGAAATCCTTAGATATAAAGCTTCTATCAGCACCAGGTTACTGTCAATGAAATCAACAACTAAAAATATACTAGCAACGAGTAGTGATGCATAGTAAGTAGTAGTAAATCGTAGAGATTCTAGTAGTAATGAGTAGTACTGAAAGGACCCGTTCATATATATTATAAACGATTCACAATAGTTGATTACATCGCGAGGTATTTGACCTCTATATGATACATTTTACAAACATTGCATTCGTTTTTAAAAGACAAACTTTCTTTACAATGAAAGTTGATGGCATGCACACCATTTGATAATACATCCAACTATAATTGACATAATAATAATCTTGATGAACTCAATGACTCGAATGCAACGTCTTTCAAAATATGCCATGAATGACTCCAAGTAATATCCTTAAAATGAGCTAATGCACAGCGGAAGATTTCTTTAATACCTGAGAATAAACATGCTTTAAAGTGTCAACCAAAAGGTTGGTGAGTTCATAGGTTTATCATAACAATCATTTCAATATATTAATAGACCACAAGATTTTCGTTTATAAATATATGTACAATCGCAAGTGTATAAAAGTATTCTATAAGTTGTAGGCACTCGGTAACAAGCCTTAACGTTCATGTTTTACCCTCTGAAGTACACCAGATCAGGTGTGTTTAAAATAACCTCGAAGTACTAAAGCATCCCATAGTCAGGATGGGGTTTGTCAGGCCCAATAGATCTATCTTTAGGATTCGCGCCTACCGTACATAGACAAGTAGTTTAATGTTACCAAGCTAAGGGTATATTTCTGGTTTAAACCCACATAGAATTAGTTTTAGTACTTGTGCCTATTTCGTAAAACATTTATAAAAAACAGCGCATGTATTCTCAGTCCCAAAAATATATATAAAAGGGAGCAAATGAAACTCACCATACTGTATTTCGTAGTAAAAATACATATAACGTCATTTAACAACTGCAAGGTTGGCCTCGGATTCACGAACCTATATTAATTATATATATTTATATGTTGGTCAATATTTGTCTAACAATTTTTGGTCAAGTCATAGTGTACCACAATCCTAATGCTCGAGACTAATATGCAAAAGTCAACAAAAGTCAACTTGACCCAAAATGACTTCTAAAATTTATACGTGTTTATTATATAACTTAACTATAGTCGTTTTATATATTTAAATATATTTATTAGATTTTATAATAATAAAAGTCATTTATTAATAAAAATTTATATTAACGTTTATATATGATAAAATATACTTTTATATATCTTAAGTAGTAAAATTTATAAAGTTCACTTAATATCTTAAAACTATAGTGGTAAGTATTATTAATGTAATTATATTACGCGTGGTGAAAAATATATTTGTATCCCCTATTTATTTGATAAAATAATATTGATCATAATAATAATAAGTAAAAGTTGTATTATTTTGTAATAATAATTATTATTATTCTATAAAAAAATAACAATATTTATATTTACTAAAAATGTTATTATGATAAAATGATAATACTAACATAATAGTAATAATGATATTTTATAATAACAATGATATTTCTATTAAAATAATAACGACGATAGTAATAATAATCATTTTAACAATAATACTAAAATTCAGTTGACTATAACTTCAAATCCGTTCATCGAAACCATTCGATATCTAAATGAAAAGTTTTTAATTTTTCGCTAGCTTTCCAATGACATGCATATCATATACCCTATCTTAGTAGCATATGTATCTAATTCAGGATTCAACAAACCTATCTAAGGACAATATCGAATGTACAAGCATGCATAATTCTATATACTCGAGCACTAGTCAGGGATACACTATTGATATATAAAAGTTAAGTTATGAGTGCTCACGTATCAATATTGAGATTCAATATTGCAGGAAAGTACGTAGACGCAACGGAGATGATAAACACTAGATTGACCTCACGAGCATACTCATGAACCATACCCATCACCTCCATAGCTATAACCCATAATTTCCTTAGCTTCGACTCATTCAAAAAACTATTTTGAAATCACTCGGACATCACTCCGTCGTGATATTTTATGTATACTAATAATATCTTGAAATAATACAGAGCAAATATATATATATATATATATATATATATATATATATATATATGTAAATCGATTGAGAGAGTTTAGAAAAATATATTTTCAAGTTTCTATGAAATAATGAAACCTATTGAATTCTATTTATAATAGATTTTTGAATTATTAAAGTGAATTATTAAAGTATGAATTATTAAAGTGAATTATTAAAGTATGAATTATTAAAGTGAATTATTAAAGTATGAATTATTAAAGTGAATTATTAAAGTTAAAGTAAAGTAAAAGTAAAGTAAAGGTAAAGTTAAAGTATAGTAAAAGTATAAAAACTATGTATGTATAATACGCGTATAAATATATATAATATTAATTTAAATTGTTATATATATTTAATGAAATAAAATATAAATATCGTTATATTTATTATACTGGTTAAGTAATGAGTTGTCAAAAGTGATTCTAGATATTTATAAAAGTTATATACGTTTTAATAATAAAGTTCTTTTTAAACTGAAAACATTTTTGTACGTTTGAAAATAGATTAATAGAATATTATGGAAACCAATTCTCCACTAGCTTTTGTCTAACTTTCGTAAATGACACTTTTATTTTTATTTATAAATAGCTTTACAAATTATTCCGAATATCGTTAAGAGGAATAGATTTCTCAAATCATAGTGGACCTCTCAACAGAGACTTGTAATCATAATTCAATGTTTCTGATAATTCAATCATTTAATATATATTTTTTTTAATTTCATTGATAATCATATTGAAACAAATACGTTCATATAAAGCATTATACTTTTAAATACTTTGTTGACATTTTCAATTTATAACATATACACATATACATACATATTCATATATGTTCATTTAATGGTTCGTGAATCATTGAAATTTGGTCGAGGTTTAAATGAATGTATAAACATAGTTTAAAATCCTTGAGATTTAACTTAACAAACATTGCTTATCGTGTCAGAATAATATAAAGATAAAGTTTAAATTTAGTCGGAAATTTCCGGGTCGTCACAGTACCTACCCGTTAAAGAAATTTCGTCCCCAAAATTTGATAGAGGTCGTTATGGCTAACAATGAGAATGTTATTATGACGATTATGAAGTTTTATCATGTCTAAGAAGTATGGATAAAATAATTCGATTACTCAAAGCGTATGAGAGAAGTTATCGTAAATGAAGGAAATAAGATTATAGTGATTCGTCATATCTTTTGACGTCATCACAATTGATCTCCGAATTTAAAGAAAATCTTTGTAATCTATGTTGGATTTGATGCTTCGGTGATTAAGGAGATTATGATTCTCTTCGAATTAATACGATAATCCATCTTGATTTCTCTGTCGGGTATTTCACTATAAATCCACCTCCTTCATTTCCTTACAACTCACACCTTCTATTCTTTCTTCCTCAACTCATATTTTAAAGTATTTGTCAATATGCTTCATCCAGTACTGATTCTCGATATACTCCTCACTTTCATATCTGTCGTTCTTCTTTTTCATCTGCCTCCGGAAGAATCTATTTACTTCTACTATACTCTCGGTTTTATAGTGTTTTTAGTTCTTCCGTGTCTTTATATTGCTATATGCATCGATATATACGGTTTATAATTTTTGGGTGGTTGTTGGGTTTTATATCTTCCCTTATATTTCAAAGCCCCTGCTTTTGTCTTCTATAATCATTGACATCCACAGTTAATGCTCCCTTCTATTTGCTGCGATTTATACTCCAATTTCTATTTTGGAGTTTTGTCCTTTCGTTTCTTATGCTTGCGATTAAGCAACGTTTGTAATGGTCCAGTATTCGCAGATATGAATTTCAGAATGAACATAGTTAATGTTCTAAGAAGGAAATGGTAATGGCACGATCTTGATTTGTTAATTTACCAGAATACCCTGAAAAGACCGAATCATCAAGAAAATATATTCTTGATATTTTTAGAGATTAAATAGAATACAAGAGTCGTGTAACATGGAACATGATGACGGCATGGTCTGTGAATCGTCATGTCCCATTAGAAACTCAGCATGACTTACTGTAATATAATCACGTTGATCAAGTGTCATTATATTATACTAACTCATGCTTCAGTTCCCAACACTACTTCAAAACATTCATAATTTAAACTCGAAAGTTTATAGAATATAGAAACTAATAGTTTCTTTAGCGCAAAGAGAGAAATGACTTCAGATAAGATTAGTTGTGAAAATATCTTCAGAAATATCGCGGATATTTATAATGAAAGATATGATAATATCTTAGAATTTCTAATATTGATGGATGATGATGAAGATTTGTCTGTAAAGGTTTAGAATAAAGAGTAAGGTATTCGTTAATGACTTTAGCAGGCACTGAATCATTTGGATTCTTTGAAGGCAGATTTAGTCTTTGTGATTTATCCACAGCCTCCTTCATAGTCTGTTCAATCCGTTTTCCAGTTCCAAACCTTCTCTTTTTCTCAGCTTTTCCACCTTACTATTCTTTGTCATCAAACTTTTTACTGTTAAGATCGTTTACAGTTTTTGATGCTTCGTCAGCATTTCAAGAACTAGTTTGAAGTTCAAAATATTTTTCAGAACTTCACATTCAAAGTATGTAAGTCTAGGAGATAGACGTTTTACGTACACATATAACTGTTGGCGTAGACATGCTGCGAGATTTCAAAATACTGGTTACTATTTTTCGATGATTCATATGACAATTCTCGTTACAAGATGCGAATGAGTAAATGATGTGATTTCAATAAATATAATGATTTTTCGAAAAGTCAAAGATAATTGAAGTTGTTGGTAAGTTTATTGCTAAGGTGGTGAGATATGAAAGGTCCCCAGTAACGATGACGAAAGGGCAACGTATCTATCGAGGTTATAATAAGACTAGTCCGACTGAAAAGTCGAAGTTGACTTGCTGGAGCTGTGGCAAAACTGTCTACTTTGAAAAGGAATTGAAAAGTCATT
Organism: Rutidosis leptorrhynchoides; assembly: GCF_046630445.1. Taxonomy (NCBI): domain Eukaryota; kingdom Viridiplantae; phylum Streptophyta; class Magnoliopsida; order Asterales; family Asteraceae; genus Rutidosis; species Rutidosis leptorrhynchoides. Next base: position 316,186,571 of record NC_092343.1, read on the forward strand.
TTAGCTAATAAATGCCAAAGGGTCTGACATGGATACGCGTCGAACTATGACTTTGGCTTCGAGAGCTTTTTAGGTACATAAATGTGGGTAATATGTGGTTGGATCATCATCTCGATTGTTCATTGTTTGAAGTGTCTTCGAAAACTTCGGAGAGTTTGAACACAGTTTGTAATCATTAATATACATATGATGTTCTAACACGGTTTTGAAGTCAAAGTATAGCTTTGAAAGATGTAGGAATCTAAGAGTGATCTCTTCTGTTAAATCATGACTTGGATTTTGATTTGCCAAAATCAGAATGCGTAATCAAATTTGGGTGAGAATGGTTGCTTTGATTTCTATACAAGAATGTATATTGTTGTGAGATTTTGGGAGTATAGTTGATGATTTGCTTAATCAGATTCGAAAAATGTAATATATTAATTGTGAATTTATATATCTCTCGGGTATTACCTACCCGTTAAAAAAAAATTCACAATTAATATTTTGTACAACAGAATTTTATTACAGTCTTTATGAAAATATATATGTGCATATTTTCTTCAGATGTAACATAGATTTAATGAGTTAATATTAAATTAAACTCATTTGATTTACGGTTGAAACTAGAACTGAATAATCCCTAAAAACTTTAGAAATTACATAACTTTTACGGAGTATTTATTCAATAAAATTGAAATTATGAATTAATACTTCGTTATTTGTTGGTGTTTGTAACCCTTGCACCATATTCTCTAAAGCCACTACTCGAGCGCGAAGCTCGTTGACTTCTTCTATTACACCGGGGTGATTGTCGGTTCGGACGAACGGATAAATAAAATCTAGAATTTGATGTAGTATATAATCGTGACGAGATACTCTGAAAATGAGAGAGAAAATGGTGTTTCGGACCGGTTCGCCGGTAAGTGCTTCAGGCTCATCGCCAAGAGGGCAATGTGGTGGATGGAAGGGATCACCTTCTTCTTGTCTTCAATTATTGAGGAGGCTACGAACCTATCCCCAATTCATCCAGAATAGATGATGGCTAATTGGTTGATCCATTCCGGTCACACTGCTTTCGGAGCTTGAGTGGGATTCCATATCGGAATTCGAGGGACTTGAACTAATGACGAATTCCATTTCGTTCGATTGAATAAAGAATTTTTCGATATGAAATGATTTTTCGGCTATCGGGTGGTATTCTAATTACATAGAATATCTATATATATAGCGCAAAAGATTTCATAGATTACGGAGGAAACTACGGGATATGTCAGGCAAAGTTTACAGTAACAGATACGCTAAGATATGGATTAGCAGATACGCTAAGATATGAATTTTGTCTATACACTATTCATGCAATCAATGCAGTAAGATGTGTCTAGACTAAGAATGATAAGCAGGCAATTTCCGACAAAAATGATAAGCAAAACTTTTGACATGCAGACACGGTCGAAGTCCAGGCTCATTAATGCATCCTAACGACTATCAGTTAGACACACTAATGCAGACCTGGTTCGCTAAGACCACCGCTCTGATACCAACTGAAAGGACCCGTTCATATATATTATAAACGATTCACAATAGTTGATTACATCGCGAGGTATTTGACCTCTATATGATACATTTTACAAACATTGCATTCGTTTTTAAAAGACAAACTTTCTTTACAACGAAAGTTGACGGCATGCACACCATTTGATAATACATCCAACTATAATTGACATAATAATAATCTTGATGAACTCAATGACTCGAATGCAACGTCTTTCAAAATATGCCATGAATGACTCCAAGTAATATCCTTAAAATGAGCTAATGCACAGCGGAAGATTTCTTTAATACCTGAGAATAAACATGCTTTAAAGTGTCAACCAAAAGGTTGGTGAGTTCATAGGTTTATCATAACAATCATTTCAATATATTAATAGACCACAAGATTTTCGTTTATAAATATATGTACAATCGCAAGTGTATAAAAGTATTCCATAAGTTGTAGGCACTCGGTAACAAGCCTTAACGTTCATGTTTTACCCTCTGAAGTACACCAGATCAGGTGTGTTTAAAATAACCTCGAAGTACTAAAGCATCCCATAGTCAGGATGGGGTTTGTCAGGCCCAATAGATCTATCTTTAGGATTCGCGCCTACCGTACATAGACAAGTAGTTTAATGTTACCAAGCTAAGGGTATATTTCTGGTTTAAACCCACATAGAATTAGTTTTAGTACTTGTGCCTATTTCGTAAAACATTTATAAAAAACAGCGCATGTATTCTCAGTCCCAAAAATATATATAAAAGGGAGCAAATGAAACTCACCATACTGTATTTCGTAGTAAAAATACATATAACGTCATTTAACAAGTGCAAGGTTGGCCTCGGATTCACGAACCTATATTAATTATATATATTTATATGTTGGTCAATATTTGTCTAACAATTTTTGGTCAAGTCATAGTGTACCACAATCCTAATGCTCGAGACTAATATGCAAAAGTCAACAAAAGTCAACTTGACCCAAAATGACTTCTAAAATTTATACGTGTTTATTATATAACTTAACTATAGTCGTTTTATATATTTAAATATATTTATTAGATTTTATAATAATAAAAGTCATTTATTAATAAAAATTTATATTAACGTTTATATATGATAAAATATACTTTTATATATCTTAAGTAGTAAAATTTATAAAGTTCACTTAATATCTTAAAACTATAGTGGTAAGTATTATTAATGTAATTATATTACGCGTGGTGAAAAATATATTTGTATCCCCTATTTATTTGATAAAATAATATTGATCATAATAATAATAAGTAAAAGTTGTATTATTTTGTAATAATAATTATTATTATTCTATAAAAAAATAACAATATTTATATTTACTAAAAATGTTATTATGATAAAATAAAATGATAATACTAACATAATAGTAATAATGATATTTTATAATAACAATGATATTTCTATTAAAATAATAACGACGATAGTAATAATAATCATTTTAACAATAATACTAAAATTCAGTTGACTATAACTTCAAATCCGTTCATCGAAACCATTCGATATCTAAATGAAAAGTTTTTAATTTTTCGCTAGCTTTCCAATGACATGCATATCATATACCCTATCTCAGTAGCATATGTATCTAATTCAGGATTCAACAAACCTATCTAAGGACAATATCGAATGTACAAGCATGCATAATTCTATATACTCGAGCACTAGTCAGGGATACACTATTGATATATAAAAGTTAAGTTATGAGTGCTCACGTATCAATATTGAGATTCAATATTGCAGGAAAGTACGTAGACGCAACGGAGATGATAAACACTAGATTGACCTCACGAGCATACTCATGAACCATACCCATCACCTCCATAGCTATAACCCATAATTTCCTTAGCTTCGACTCATTCAAAAAACTATTTTGAAATCACTCGGACATCACTCCGTCGTGATATTTTATGTATACTAATAATATCTTGAAATAATACAGAGCAAATATATATATATATATATATATATGTAAATCGATTGAGAGAGTTTAGAGAAATATATTTTCAAGTTTCTATGAAATAATGAAACCTATTGAATTCTATTTATAATAGATTTTTGAATTATTAAAGTGAATTATTAAAGTATGAATTATTAAAGTGAATTATTAAAGTATGAATTATTAAAGTGAATTATTAAAGTATGAATTATTAAAGTGAATTATTAAAGTATGAATTATTAAAGTGAATTATTAAAGTTAAAGTAAAGTAAAAGTAAAGTAAAGGTAAAGTTAAAGTATAGTAAAAGTATAAAAACTATGTATGTATAATACGCGTATAAATATATATAATATTAATTTAAATTGTTATATATATTTAATGAAATAAAATATAAATATCGTTATATTTATTATACTGGTTAAGTAATGAGTTGTCAAAAAGTGATTCTAGATATTTATAAAAGTTATATACGTTTTAATAATAAAGTTCTTTTTAAACTGAAAACGTTTTTGTACGTTTGAAAATAGATTAATAGAATATTATGGAAACCAATTCTCCACTAGCTTTTGTCTAACTTTCGTAAATGACACTTTTATTTTTATTTATAAATAGCTTTACAAATTATTCCGAATATCGTTAAGAGGAATAGATTTCTCAAATCATAGTGGACCTCTCAACAGAGACTTGTAATCATAATTCAATGTTTCTGATAATTCAATCATTTAATATATATTTTTTTTAATTTCATTGATAATCATATTGAAACAAATACGTTCATATAAAGCATTATACTTTTAAATACTTTGTTGACATTTTCAATTTATAACATATACACATATACATACATATTCATATATGTTCATTTAATGGTTCGTGAATCATTGAAATTTGGTCGAGGTTTAAATGAATGTATAAACATAGTTTAAAATCCTTGAGATTTAACTTAACAAACATTGCTTATCGTGTCAGAATAATATAAAGATAAAGTTTAAATTTAGTCGGAAATTTCCGGGTCGTCACAAGTACTTAGTAGTGATAAGTTGTAATTAGTATTATGTACTGACTAGTAATGACAAATAGTGAGAAGAAGTGATCAGTCGTGACAAGCAGTGAGAAGTGGTGTTGCGTGATAGTTAGCAGCGATAAGTAGTAAGGAGTATGAAAGGACCCGTTCATATACATTATAAACGATTCACAATAGTTGATTACATATCGAGGTATTTGACCTCTATATGATACATTTTACAAACATTGCATTTGTTTTTAAAAGATAAACTTTCTTTACCTCGAAAATTGACAGGCATGCATACCATTTCATAATATCCACTATCCAACTATAACTTGACTTAATAATAATAATCTTTAATGAACTCAATGACTTGAATGAACGTTCTTCAAAATATGCCATGAAAGACTCCAATTAATATCTTTAAAATGAGTAAATGCACAGCAGAAGATTTCTTTAATACCTGAGAATAAACATGCTTTAAAGTGTCAACCAAAAGGTTGGTGAGTTCATTAGTTTATCATAATCATTTATTTTCATCATTTTAATAGACCACAAGAATTTCATTTCCAGTTCTCATAAATATACGTCCCATGCATAGAGACAAAAATCATTCATATGGATTGAACACCTGGTAACCGACATTCACAATATGCATATAAGAATATCCCCATCATTTCGGGATCCTCCTTCGGACATGCTATAAATTTCGAAGTACTAAAGCATCCGGTACTTTGGATGGGGCATGTTGGGCCCAATAGATCTATCTTTAGGATTCGCGTCAATTAGGGTGTCTGTTCCCTAATTCTTAGATTACCAGACTTAATAAAAAGGGGCATATTCGATTTCGATAATTCAACTATAGAATGTAGTTTCACGTACTTTTGTCTATTTTGTAAAACATTTATAAATATTGCGCATGTATTCTCAGCCCAAAAATATAATGGGTAAAAAGGTAAATGAAACTCATCATACTGTATTTCGTAGTGAAAATACATATAACGTCATTGAACTAGTGCAAGGTTGACCTCGGATTCACGAACCTAAATTAATTATATATAATTATATGTTGGTCAATATTTGTCTAACAATTAGGTCAGGTCATAGTGTACCACAATCATAATGCTCGAGACTAATATGCAAAAGTCAACAAAAGTCAGTTTGACTCAAAATGATTTCCAAAATTTATACATGATTATAATATATTTTAAATATCGTCGTTTTATATTTTTAAATATTTTTAAAAGATTTATTAGAGTAAATAATATAATTCATTTATTAATAAATAAAATTTTATATTAAAATTTATATAATAAAATATACTTTTATATATATTAAGTAATAAAATTTATAGGGTTCATTTAATATCATAAAGATAATATGATAGGTATTATTAAAGTAATTTATTACACGTAGTAAAATATGTTTGTATTACATATTTATTTGATAAAATAATATCTATAATGTTAGTAAGTAAAAGTTGTATTATTTTGTAATAATAATTATTATTATAAAAATATCAATATTTATAATTACTAAGATGATATTATGATAAAACGATAATTCTAATTATGATATCTTTAATATTTACGATAATTTTTAATATTATCTTTAAAATAATAATTCTATTTAAAATGATAATAAAAATGATATTTTATAGTAACAATGACATTTCTATTAAAATGATAATTTTTGTTAAAATGATAATTTTTGTTAAAATGATAGTTTTGATACTAATGATACTTTTAATAATAATAGTAATGATAAAAATAATAAGAACGATAATTTTATCTAAATCAATATCTTATAATATTTTAATTTTATCATGATACTCTTACTCATTATTTCCTAATCGTTTCGTTTAATAGCTTTTAATCGTCTTTTATATTGTGTTCATAATAATGATAATAATAGTAATCAAAATAATTAGGTGTTACTAATATTAGTTTTAATTACAATAATACTAATAATGATAATTACTATGACATTATTAACGATAATGATAATATAATAATAATAATAACAATAACCATTTTTAAATAATGATATATATATATTAATAATGATAATAATAATAATAATAATTAGTTAATAATAATAATTAGATAATAATAATAATAATACTAATTATAACTTTAATGATAATAACGATAGTAATAATAATAAAAATAACAATTTTTAATGATAAATCCTTTTATTGATAAAGATAATAATAATAATAATATTAATAATAATAATAATAATAATAATAATAATAATAATAATAATAATAATAATAATAATAATAATAATAATAATAATAATAATAATAATAATAATAATAATAATAATAAGATAAAACTAGAACGACGATAATAACGACGATAATAATAATCATTTTTAATAATAATACAAACATTCGATGGACTATAACTTCAAATACGTTCATCGAAATCATTCGATATCTAAATGAAAAGTTCTTAATTTTTCGCTAGCTTTCCAACGACATGCATATCTTATACCTTATCTCAGTCGCATATATAACTAATTCAGGATTCAGCATAACCTAACTAAAGGCAATATCAAAAGTACAAACATGCATAATCCTATATACTCGAGCACTAGTCAGGGATATACTATTAGTATGTAAAAGTTAAATTATGAGTACTCACGTATCAATATTGAGATTCAATTTTGCAGGAAAGGTACGTAGACGCAACGGAGATGATAAACACTATATTGACCTCACGAGCATACCCATGAACCATAACCAATCACCTCCATAGCTATAACCCATAATTTCCTTAATCCAATCCCACTCAAAAAACAATTTCAAAATCACTCGGACAGCACTCCGACGTAATATTTTATGTATACTAATAATATCTTGAAATAATACGGAGTAAATATATATATGTAAATCGATTGAGAGAGTTTAGAGAAAAATATTTTCAAGTTTCTATGAAATAATGAAACCTATTGAATTCTATTTATAATAGATTTTTGTATTATTAAAGTGAATTATTAAAGTATGAATTATTAAAGTGAATTATTAAAGTATGAATTATTAAAGTGAATTATTAAAGTATGAATTATTAAAGTGAATTATTAAAGTATGAATTATTAAAGTGAATTATTAAAGTTAAAGTAAAAATAAAGTAAAGGTAAAGTTTAAGTATAGTAAAAGTATAAAACTATGTACGTATAATACCCGTATAAATATATATAATATTAATTTAAATCGTTATATATTTAATAAAATAAAATATAAATATCGTTATCTTTATCATACTGGTTAAGTAATGAGTTGTCAAAAGTGGTTCTAGATATTTATAAAAGTTATATACGTTTTAATAATAAAGTTCTTTTTAAACTGAAAACGTTTTTGTGCGTTTGAAACTAAATCAAATAAATATAATAATTTTGTTTTCCAAAACCAAATATATTTTTAAGAATCATTTTGTTTAAAGGTTAAAATAATGGAAATCGTTATATCATAAAACGTTTTAGAAAAGTAGAATCATATATATTCATAATAGGTTTCAAGTTTTTAAATTACAGTCTGTTGGTGAAGCATGGGATAAAGTTCAAAGGTTAAATAAACGTATGAAATCATCTTAATGAAAAATGTCGAGTTACTTAACTTGTCGATATCCAACATCTAAGTTAGTTACACTTCACGTTCTTACTTATAAATCACTTTACCATTTTTCGAATGTTGTCAAAAAGAATAGATTTCTTAAATCACAGTGGACCTCATAACATAGACCCGTAATCATATCACAATGTATCTGATAAATCAATCATTTGATATTATCTTCTAATTCCATCGATAAACATATTGAAACAATACGTTCATGTAAAGTATTATACGTTTAATACTTTATTAATATTCTCAAGTTATAATATATATATATATATATATATATATATATATATATATATACATATTTATTTATATATAACGGTTCGTGAATCGTCGGAATTTGGTCGAGGTTATAATGAATGTATGAACACAATTTAAAATTCTTGAGATTTAACTTAACAAACTTTGCTTATCGTGTCAGAATAATATAAAGATAAAGTTTAAATTTGGTTGGAAATTTCCGGGTTGTCACAGTACCTACCCATTAAAGAAATTTTGTCCCGAAATTTGAGTGGAAAGGTCGTGAATGATAATAAGTATGTTTTCATGATGCATACAGGCTGGAAATTAGAGTTTTATCATCAGCGAATTATTTGGATAACCAATCCATTTATATGAAGAGTACGAATGAAGCTAACATAGAAAAGTGAAATGAGTAAGTGTAGATTCATCTTATCATTTGACGTAGATATGGTTGATTTCCAGATTTCAAGGGATTTGAAGAAAATCTTTGTAATAAGATTTGATTCTCCTGTAACAAAGGGAATTAGGATCCGCTTTAAATGCGATCGTCCATTTTAATTGTTCTGTCAGAGATTTTCTTATAAATTCACCTCCTTCATTTTCTTACAACTCACACCTTCTGTTGATGCATTTTATACAAGTCCCTAGACATCTACCCACGTCCATTGCAGGTACAACAGTTTACAGGCCACCATGATCGTTCGTTATTATCCTATCCGTGTTTTATGTGGGTACAGGAACTGCAGGAACGAGATTTGGATGTTTGACTATGTTAAACTTAGTCAGACGTCCGAGTGAAGCCTCACTCGTACGGCTGACAGGCTCATACGCACGGTTGATGCTGAGCTAAATCACAATTACAACCTAAATGAGAAGACACGAGTGAGTGATCACCCGTACGGCTGATGAAGCCAACTCGTATGTGTGATGGATGAATCGTACGGGTGAGTCAACAGCAGGGGTATATAAAGTCTTATGTTCTTCATTTTAGGTTAAGCCTCTCATTTGTTACACACACTCAGATCTGGTGAGCTCCTCTGATTCTCTCACAACCCAAATCACCCAGGTGGTGAATAATAGCTCTAGGTGCTGATCTAATCACACTTGATTTAGTTGTGGTATGACTAAATTAATCCCAAAAAGCTTAACCTATTCACTAGAGGTTTTGATTCACTTATTCCGTCATTGTGTGAGTTAAATCTGTTGATTTCTAAGTTCCTAGTCATGTTTCATCACCTTCTATTCTTTCCCCCTCAACTCATATTTTAAAGTATTCATCAATATGCTCCATCCAGTTCTGATTCTCGATATACTTCTAACTTTCATATCGGTCATTCTTCTTTTTCATCTAACGCCGGAAGAATCTATTTACTTCTACTATACTCTTGGGTTTATAGTCTTTCTAGTTATCCCGTGTCTTTATATTGCTATATGCATCGATATATATGGTTTATAACTTTTGGTTTGTCGTTGGGCTTTATATCTTCCCTTATATTTCAAAGTCTCTATTTCTATCTTCTATAATCATTGTCATCCACAGTTAATGCTCTCTTTTATTTGCTGCAATTTATACCCCAATTTCTATTTCGGAGTTTTGTCCTTTCGTTTCTTCTTCTTTCGATTAAGCACCGATTGTAATGGTCCAGAATTTGCATATATGAATTTTGGAATGAACATTGTTAATGTTCTAGGAAGAAAATTGTAATGGCACGATCTTGACTTGTCAAATTACCAGAATACCTCAGAAAAAGCGGAATCATCAAGAAATATTTTCTTGATATTTTAAAGGTTAAATAGAATACAAGAGTCATATAACATGGCACATGATGATGTTATGATCTGTGAATCATCACGTTCCATTTAGAAACTCGGCATAAATTACTGTAATATAATCACGTTGATCAAGTGTCATTATATTATACTAACTCATGCTTCAGTTTCCAACACTACTTCAAAAACATTCATATTTTAAACTCAAAGGTTTACAGAGTATAGGAACTAAACAGTTTCCTTTTTTATGTAATACAGATAGCACAAAGAGATAAATGATTCCAGATAAGAATAGTTATGAAAATATCTTCAGAAATATGGAGGAAATTTATAATGAAAGATACGATGATATCTTAGAATTTCTAATATCAGAGGATGATGAAGTATATTGTCTGTAAGGGTTTAGTGTCAGGAGCAAGGTATTCATTAATGACTTCAGCAGACACTGAATCATTTGGATTCTTTGAAGGCAGGTTCAGTCTTTGTGATTTGTCCACAACCTCCTTCATACTTTGCTCAATCCGTTTTCCAGTTCCAAAACTTCTCTATTTCTGAGCTTTGCTAATACACTAATCTTTATCATCAAACTTTTTACTGCTAAGGTCGTTTATAGTTTTTGTTGCTTCATCAGCATTTGGAGAACTAGTTCGCGGTTCACAGTGTTTTTCAGAAACTTTACATTCGAAGTATGTAAGCCTTGGAAATAGACGTTGTGTATAACTGTTGGCGTCAACATGCTGTGAGATTTCAAAATACTAATTGCTAATTCCCAATGATTCGTATGGCAATTCTCGTTACAAGAGGCAGATGAGTAAATGATGAGGTTTCGATAAATATAATGATTCTTCGGAATGCCCAAGATCAGTGAAGTTGTTGGTAAGTTTATTGCTAATGTGGTGGAATATGAAAGGTTCTCCGGTAACAAAAGGGTAATCACATATATCAAAATTATGATAAGGCTACTCCGAATGAAAAAATCGAAGTTGTCGTGCTGGAGCTGTGATATAATTTGCTACTTTGCAAAGGAATTGCAAGGTTATTTTTGCTAATAAATGCCAAAAGATCTGACACAGATATGTGTTGAATTATGACTTTGGTTTCGAGAGCTTTTTAAGTACATAACTGTGGGTAATATGTGGTTGGATCATCATCTCGATTGCTCATTATTTGAAGTGTCTTCAGAGATTTTCGAAGGGTTTGAACACAGATTGTAATCGTTTGTATACATTTGATGTTCTAACACACTTTTGAAGTCAAAGTATAGCTTTGAAAGATATAGGAATCTAAAAGTGATGGTACCGGTTATATCTCAAATTGAATTCTGAGATTTTAAAATCAGAATATGTAATTGGGTTTGAATGAGTATGGTTGTTTTGATTTCTATGAAAGAATGTATATTATTGTGAAAGTAGGAAGTATAATTGATAATTTGCTTAATCTGATTCGAAGAATGTAACATATTAATTGTGAATTTTTATATATCTCTCGGGTATTACCTACCCGTTAAAAAAAATTTCACAATTAATATTTTGTACATAAGAATTTTATTACAGTCTTTATGAAAATATATATGTATATATTCTCCTCAGATGTAACATAGATTTTAATGAGTTAATACTAAATTAAACTCATTCGATTTACGGTTGGAACTAGAATTGAATAATTCCTTGAAGGCTTTAGAGGTTACATAAGTATTTCTTCAATAATATTGAAATTATGAATCAATACTTCATTATTTGTTGAGATGTGATGTTGGTTTTCGTTAAATTCTTGTGAACTTCGCAAAGTACGAATGATGTTATCTGAAAAGTTTTGGTTACATCAATGATGAAGTGTAAAATCAAATATATACTTGATTTATTAGGAATTGGAATTTGTTGAATTGAGACAGAGATTATAGTTAACGATGGTTAAGTCGCGGGCGAGGGATGTACATTATTGCATATTTGTAATATGAATTAACCGAGTAGTTAAGATTCACACACAATAGCTTAGCACGGAAAGATTTATTTTTTATTTCCAAAATATATATATATATATATATATATATATATATATATATATATATATATATATATATATATATATATATATATATATATATATATATATATATATATATATATATATAATTTCTTGAGAGGGAATGAGTTAATTCTTCATAACTTGTTGATACAATATACACGTTATTGATTCGTAATGATGTCCACAGTGATTCTTGAACTGACGGAGTTTGTGATGTTATAAGTGTTGTTGATTCTGATGTTGACTGTACTGACGATGCTGGTGACGTTGACGGTACTGTTGATGTTGTTGGTAAAACAAGTTTAACTTGTTAATCACACACCATTTTTGTCAGGGTTTCTACTCTTCCTTCTATCATTTTGGTTCGCTTAACTGATTTATGGTTAGGGCTAGATTAGATAATCTCTAAGACTTTAGAGATTACATAATCGCCGCGGAATGTTTCTCCAATGAAGTTATGAATTAATACTTCGTCAGTTATTTTTGTTGGTACTCCTTGGTATCTATGGTGCGTATGACGTTGATGCTCGTGGGGCAGATTGTGAAGTTGAGGTTTACAACGCGGTTGTGGTTGGAGGTGGTAATGGTACTGTTGGCGTTGATGATGGTGGTACTGGTTATGCTGCTGGTGCTGCTGCTGGTGTTTGTAATCTCTGCACCATATTCTCCAAAGCCACTACCCGAGCGCGAAGTTCGTTGACTTCTTCTATTATTCCAGGATGATTGTCGGTCGGAACGAGCGGATAAATAAAATCTAGAATTTGATGTAGTATATAATCGTGACGAGATACCCTGGAAATGAGAGAGAAAATGGTGTCTCAAACAGGTTCGCCGGTAAGTGCTTCAGGTTCTTCGCCAAGAGGGCAATGTGGTGGATGGAAAGGATCGCCTTCTTCTTGTTTCCAATGATTGAGGAGGCTACGAACCCATCCCCAATTCATCCAGAATAGGTGATGACTGATTGGTTGATCCATTCCGGTCACACTGCTTTCGGAGCTTGAGTGGGATTCCATTTCGGAATCCGAGTGACTTGAACTGATGACAAATTCCATTTCGTACGATTGGATAAAGGATTTTTCGATATAAAGTGATTTTTCGGCTATCGGGTGGTATTCTATTTACATAGGATATCTATATATAGAGATCAAACGATTTCACAGATTACGGAGGAATTTGCGGGATATGTCAGGCAAAGTTTAAAGTAACAGATACGATAAGATATGATTTAGTAGATACGCTAAGATATGAATTTTATCTATACACTACTCATGCAATTAATGTAGCAATACGTGTCTAGACTAATAATGATAAGCAGGTAATTTCCTATGGATGATAAGCAGATGATT